>NW_017308326.1:151506-152164 GCF_000935625.1 Nanorana parkeri | reverse complement strand
TTCAAACAGGAACATTAAAAAGGTTTAGATTCTCCCCATGGTGGTGGTGTTGGGGGGGGTTCCCTCCTTTCAGTAATAATGTACAGTTTATGGCTGTCATAGCAGCACATGCCCAGGTCTGCCCTATAGGAACACTGGGGGTAATATACTTCAGGAGTCTGCAGCAGAACATAGCCGATGAGGACTGTCTGTGGAATCAAATATTCAAACTAATCTATCACCCCCAGGGTTCCTATAGGGCAGACCTGGGCATTTTATGGCCCACGTGCCATATCTGGCCCTTTGCCTGTTCCTTTCTGGCCCACGGCCCAGACATGGGCTGGATCCTGACCTGCGCTCGTTGCTGAGTGACTTACTTTGAATCGTGGGCCCTTGATTGTTGGCGGGCAGCGGCGAGTCAGGAAGCTCACGGGGAGGAGAGGAGCAGAGGCATGTCCTCAGCGTGAGCGGCTTAAGCGGGGTGGGGCTCATGTGTGGAGCCGCGAACAGGCAATTAAATTGATAGCCGACTAATCGACAATGGAAAACGTTGACGTTTTCCATAGTCGATTTTATTCTACCCCACGAATAGTTGTTGCAGCTCTACTTCTGAGACTCCGCACAGCCGTCCTCAGACTCCGCACAGCCGTCCTCAGACTCCGCATATCCGTCCTCCGAC
>NW_017308326.1:150884-151144 GCF_000935625.1 Nanorana parkeri | reverse complement strand
AATGAGGTGATTTGAAGGTGGATCAGGAGGGGGAAACATAGGCAAGGGAACAGTTTGTCTAGAGCATTGAACTATGGATTGATTTGTGGGGGTGCTAATGGAAGACTTTCCCACGGGCGCCTTTTTTTTTACCCAAATAGAGCTTTCTTTTGGTACTATTTGATTGCCGCTGGTTTTTATTACATTTTTTTATATAAATGAAAAAAGACAAAAAATTGTGGGAAATAAATATTTTCAACTTTTTGTTATACAAAATATCA
>NW_017308326.1:107749-145574 GCF_000935625.1 Nanorana parkeri | reverse complement strand
AAATCACTCAAGTCTCTCCTCCATGACAGATTAGAAGGGGCAATGCCTTGAAAATTGAAACAAGCCCAGAAGTGGCTCCTACATTAACAAAGCAGCACTGGATAATGAGGTGATTTGAAGGTGGATCAGGAGGGGGAAACATAGGCAAGGGAACAGTTTGTCTAGAGCATTGAACTATGGATTGATTTGTGGGGGTGCTAATGGAAGACTTTCCCACGGGCGCCTTTTTTTTTACCCAAATAGAGCTTTCTTTTGGTACTATTTGATTGCCGCTGGTTTTTATTACATTTTTTTATATAAATGAAAAAAGACAAAAAATTGTGGGAAATAAATATTTTCAACTTTTTGTTATACAAAATATCAAATAAAATAAAATGTCTTCCTAAAATTAGGCCAAAATTTATTCTGCTAAATATTTTTGATTAAAAAAAATCCCAATAAGTGTATACTAAGCAGTTTGTGTGAATTTTTTTCCAATTATACGTCTTTTGAAAACATGGTTTTTATCCATATGGTGTTGAACAACAAAATCGGTATTGCTCAGGGTAAAGGATTGGTTTAGGAATGATATGGCCGGTATATTTTTTTCAAACCTTGGAGTGTCTGCTAGATAAAATCTTATAATTTGAGGAAGCTGAACCCCCCCCCAGGAAAAAAAATTATCTACGGCCCTGGTTCTCCTTGTAAAGCTTCAAGGAGATTCCTTTTCCATTTTGTTTTTGTAAATTTTTTTGTACAATTTGAGCTTGTTAAAAGTTACTGAGAACAGTGCAAGTTACCTAGAACAACCCATGTGTCCAAATCATATGTTCAATGGTCCATATGTAAATTTGTAAACTCCCACACACTGAATATTAACCACACACTAAAAACAACATAACAGGATTCATTTTTGAAGATTGTTTGACTTTAAATCTCAATAATTTCTCAAAGTAGTATCAGCGCTGCTTATTGTAAGCCTGTGTAATGAATGTGTTGATGCCTGGGATGCAAAGGCCCAGAGCATTTCCCCATTCTTTTACAGCTACTTTAAACTCTTCTAACAAACATAGTTCAGCTTACTCAGTTTTACAGCAGGCCTTCGGTTTTTTTTTAATAAACAAAAGGGCGGGAAACATAAATAAGCTTTGACTGGAAAGTGAATATATTTACGTCTGCAAATGCATATCTGCCTTTCTGAAAAAATGTTATTTTTAATGGTGCTAAAATTATACAGGATACATATATTTAGCATTTCTTAAAAAAGAAAAACATGCTGAATACATATTGAGTTATTTAAAATTAGGTTCACTCATTTTGTAAACGCTGTTTGTGATATAACCATCAAAATATTGCATTTATTATTTTTTTCTGTTTACCCCTTATATCCAAGGACGGATTTACTCTCTCTGCTGCCCCAAGGCCATGTTCCTCAATGCTCCCCCCTCCCCGTAAAAACCCCCCTCCTCTAATGGAGAATGGCAACCATATGGTGGGGGCGACAGAGTTAGTTTACATTTTTTTATTTATTTTTTTAACTTTATAATTTTTTTAATTTGTGTTTTTTAAAACTTTTTTATATTTTACTTTTTTTACATTTTTATTTATCTTATCTTTTACTTTTTACCTGCAGGCTGTATACAAGTAATCTCTGCAAGATTGCAGAGATCACTTGTAAACAAACGAGCGGCTTCCCCACTCTACATTTAGCCCCGCTTGCCAGAGCGCCTGGAACTGCATGCCCCGGGCGTCGTGAGATTCAACGCTCCTGCTGCCCCTCTGCTCCCTGCTGCCCTGAGGCCGGGCCTCGGTGGCCTTGTGGGGAATCTGGCCCTGCATATATCCCTGTAAAAGCAAATCGATATTTATATCATTTATGAATTAAACAAAACCATATTTGGCTAGCAGTTAAACTCAGTATTTCTATGACCCTAAAGAGTTTATAACATTTGCAAATTAAATGAACGGATGTATTAATATAAAGTATTATTTTATTTAGTAATAATAATAATAATAGTATACTTTTTATAAAGCTAGAGTTTAGCTTTGATCCCTACAAACACTTTTCTCAGCAAAAGACTATCTTCTGAAAGCCGTTCAAAAGTACAGAAGAATCAAGAAATGTGTAATTTAAACACAGGTACAAGGTAGTATACATATTTTGAACTACTCTTTGATAGCCTTTTGCTCCTTGCTGAAACTCTTTTTTGCAGTCACTAAACTATATATTAGGTGCAGGTGCAATATTTTTGGAACAGAATTAGGAAACAAAATATGCAAAGGAGTTTCCTAAAGTCTTTGCTGATTATGTAGAGGATTCTCTGTGGTCTGTAAAACACATGACCTTGCAGTTCTTCACCCCTTTTTTTCCTCACCCCTGTACTGCACAGCTTGTCCCTGTGTTTGCCGAAAAAGTAAGCATAGCAGTTACTCGGCTTCTTTTTTTATAAATTATTTTATTAAGCAGAACAACTAAGAATCACAAGGAGCCCATACTGGCTCGTAACTAATATTCAGGTGGTGGACACAGCCACCAGAAACACACATGTGAGACAGATATGCATGGCATAGATGACAGTTGGGGAGAGTAGGGTGGATGAAGAGTAGGTAAAGAAAAGGATAGGGAGGGTAAAGAGAGAAGCACCTTCTCAGAGAGCTCACCCCAAGAGGCCCGCGTATTCCTGAGAAGCGGCAAACTCGTCCCAACAATACCACGTATTACAGAACCGGGCCACCGAACCGTTGATGGAGCTGGTAAGGTCTTCCATTCGTCTGATATCATTAATCTTACTAAACCAGAGCTGGATAGTGGGAGGAGAAGCCTGCTTCCACAAGGCAGGGATACATACGCGTGCCGCATTGACCAAGTGGATGATAACTGAATTTTTGTATCCCTTCAGGGGACGGGAGTTGTGGTGGAGAAGAAAAAAGAGGGAGATTTAGGTATCTGGAGATCCGAAAATTTCTGCGTGATGTCCTGAACCCGAGTCCAAAACGACTGCAGGGACTGGCAGGACCAGAAAATGTGTAGCATGCCTGTGGGGGAGGAGCCACATCGCCAACAACAGTCACTAGCATGCTGGAACATTTGTCGTAGCTTCTAGGGGTGCGGTACTATCGGGTTAGGATTTTGTATCCTGATTTTTTATATCTATTGCAAATGGATGACTTCAAAGAGAGCAGTAGTAATTTAGATTTCTCTGAGGGTGAGAAGGAACCGCCCGGCTTCTTGATTAGCCGGCTCCGTGCTCACTCATCAGCATGGTGACGAGAGAGCATGGAGCTGTCTTCCCAGCCAATCAGGAAGCCAGGGGTGAGTCATTACCCTGCCCCCCCCCCCCAGCTTCCTGATTGGCCGGGAAGCCAGCTCCAATCAGGGCGGGTTCTGTGAGGGTCTGATATTTGACCCCACGGTCTCTGTTGAGCCTGGAAGTGACTCTTTTTTACTTAGCCACCAGAAGCTCTGGATAGTTGCTTGGCTGATCTTTTCATTGATACCCTCTCTGATCACTCTTTATTGATACCTAGTTTTCTGTTAAACTCTGAACATCATACTCCTGAATGTTCTATTTAAGCCATGACTCTGCACTGCCTGTTTGCCAGATTATTGTGGTCACTTAGGATCTTGGTTCTTGTTGCTACTTCTACACTCCATCCTTATAAACACCACTTGTGTACTGACACTTGGCTGCCAGTTCACCTTATCACTCTCCATTTTAAAACTTTGGCTAGTAACTTCAGTTTGATCATCGACTACACTTCTGGTTACACCTATACTTTTACTACCTGCTTTTGTACCAAACGTGGCCTGTTAATACCCACAAACATGCCTACTGTTTCAGCTACTGAGCCTGATCTCAGATTGTAGGGATATTTCCCTTTCCACTTCCACTCACATATTTGCTTTTATTATCACCATCACCTCTGCAACCATGTGTCTGAATTTGTGGCTTTGTTCTGTAGAGAACATTTTCTGATCTTACACAAGGACAAGGTGGTATTAAGGCCTAGAGCCTCTTTCCTTTCTAAGGTTGTTTCGGCTTTTCACGTCAACCAGGAGAATTGCGCTTCTCCCTCTTTCTACCCCCAGTAGATCAGAAGGAGGTTTTCCTTAATTGTTTGGATGCAGGTTATGCTATGCGTGGCTATCTCATGGCCACTGCTTGCATTAGAAAGACTGACTCCCTCTTTGTCATGCCTTATGGTCTCTGCATAGGGGAACCAGCTTCTCATTCCATCATTTCCAAGTGGCTCAGACAAATCATCTGCAGCGCTATTTGTAACCTGGCACATAGTTTAAGGAAGCATGGCTTCTCTGTTACACATTAATGACATTCTGAATGTCCCAGACCCACTTACTTGGTAATAAATGTCCTAGGTGCATTCTTCTCAGGGCGAAGTTCTTTTCATTGGGTGGTGTGAATGATGGGCACCATACATGAGACAGGTATGTCCTGCACTTATGTTCAGCATGTAGTAAACAAATACAGTTCAATGCAGGGGTGCTTTGTACTGCAAGTCCAAAGCATATGTTTAAAAAGTTACTCTTGCTTATGATTGCTGACACACACGGTAGTGCATTAAGTGTTTTAATAATGCACACAATATCTCCATATTGCATTTATCTCACTATGAATAGGGAAGTTAAAGTTTTTACATAAAACCTAGATATCACAGTAGTGGGACACCTGGTGGCATAACTACAATATAACATATTGCTTTATCTGTTCCCTCACCTCCCGATCTACTAAGCCGACCTGTGACAGTCTCATTGTCACAGGTCGGCTAGAGCTATGAGGTGAGTGAAAAGCACTCACCTCATAGTTCTCCTTTAAGGGACAATAACAACCTTTGCTAATGTAGAAATGCAACCAGAACCCTAGCTGTAATAAACTATAAACAGAGTGTGTACATTAAATAATATTTGAAATGAGCTGGCTTTCTGACCCCTCTGACTGCTCGCATTACAGGTGAAACTCGAATAATTAGAATATCGTGCAAAAGTAATTGCAGTAAGTGCTGCAAAAGGGGCCCAAACCAAGTACTGAGTACATATGTATGCTTGTACTTTTCAGAGGTCCGATATTGTTCTTCTCAGGAATACGCGGGCCTCTTGGGGTGAGCTCTCTGAGAAGGTGCTTCTCTCTTTACCCTCCCTATCCTTTTCTTTACCTACTCTTCATCCACCCTACTCTCCCCAACTGTCATCTATGCCATGCATATCTGTCTCACATGTGTGTTTCTGGTGGCTGTGTCCACCACCTGAATATTAGTTACGAGCCAGTATGGGCTCCTTGTGATTCTTAGTTGTTCTGCTTAATAAAATAATTTATAAAAAAAGAAGCCGGGCGGAGAGTCATTACACGGGCTTCCTTAATGGGACTTAAGTACTCGATATGGGAAAAATGGTGCATCGCTAGTTATAAGCAAATACTGCCACTAGAAGATAGTCCACTCATCCTGAAGATAATTGACAAAACACCTAAAGTAGGGCTTTATTTGTCTCTCTCAGTTTGACCATTTGAGGACGAAAGGCAGAAGACAAATTAATTCTAAGGTCTACAGTGGCGGCTGCACAAAGGCTCTTTTGAGGTAAACTTTGTCAGACACTACATTATCAGACACAGACTTTGTCCTTTGTCAGACACTACATTATCTGGGACTCCATGAAATCTAAACATTTTTCCAACTATCGGCTCTGCAGTTTGTTCACCAGTGAGTACCCCCTTTGCTGGGATAAAATGAGCCATCTTAGTGAGACAGTCAATGACAACCAAGGTAGTGTTCATCTCTTTAGAGGGAGGTAGATCACCAAGAAATTGATTCCCAAGGTTGTAATGAGATTGGGAGTGGTTGGAGTAAGCCCAGAAGGTTAGGTTTTTTTTATTATGTACACAGACATGGGGCAGAATAGTTATTTACACCTTTTTTTGTAACCAGGTAACCAAAAGAAATGTAATAAGTGTTCTTCAGTTTTTGAGGCCCAAAATAATAAATATTTTTTTTTTCTTTTATGAAGATGTGCATTTATTATTTTGGTGGACTCTTTACTGTACAGGTGAAACTCGAATAATTAGAATATCATGCAAAAGTAATTGCAGTAAGTGCTGCAAAAGGGGCCCAAACCAAGTACTGAGTACATATGCATGCTTGTACTTTTCAGAGGTCCGATATTGTTCTATGTACAATCCTTGTTTTATTGATTGCATGTAATAATCTACTTTTTTGAGGTTGTGGATTTGGGGTTCTTGGGGTTTTCATGAGCTGTAAGCCATAATCATCACAATTATGACAAATCACGGCTTGAACTATCTTGCTTTGCATGTAATGAGTCTATCTCATATATTAGTTTCACCTTTTAAATTGCATTAGTGAAATAAATGAACTTTGCACGATATTCTAATTATTTGAGTTTCACCTGTATATGTCTCTCTACATTTATGTGATACCTCTTGCTGCTTCTGTATCTGCAGATGTAGTTTCAAAGGTGTAAGTGTTGAAATGTTGTTCACTTGGCCTTACCCTGACTCTTTCTTCTGCCTTTCTTAGTTTCCTCTGATTTCATCTCAGCTTCCTTCCTTCCTCAGTTACCACCTCATAGGACCAGTGTCCCAGTTTCTCCACAACCTTTGCCTAGTATTTATTCTAGAGGTGCACCGAAATAGAAATGTAACAACCGAAACGAAACCGAAATAGAAAAAATTGTCAGGACGAAACCGATATGTTTCGGCAGCCGATATATTGGTGCATCCCTAATTTATTAATTTGCAGAAAACATACAGTACCATTTCTCTGGAGTTTAGCTACAGTAGATACTTGTGAACACAGTAGATTTGGGAATAAAAGTGTCATAACAATGAAGGTAGTCCAGTTACAACTTTATTCCATTAGGGTCAGAGGACATTCAAGTAGAGTAGCCAAAGAGTTTTGGGGGTCCAAAACACACTCCCTTCTGGGCTTAATGAGTGTTGTTTAGCAGCCAAACCAGCAGCCAAACCAGCTGCTAACAAGTGTGATGTACTCCCATCACAACTCAATACAATTTTTAAGCTGCCGGGATTATAGTCCACATACATTATTTCTCAAGGGGGTGCTCGGGAGGCCCCAGCCGGCGGCCCTCTAACATGCCCAGGCCGTGTCTACCTGGTCCAGCCAGCCCGGATCGCCTCGGTATGCGATCCGGGCTGGCTGGATCAGGCAGACGCAGCCATCTAAGCAGACGCTTGCACCTCCTCCCCGCCTCACACTTGCCGCTACCAGACCCGCACCTCCTCCCCGCCTCATGCTTGCCACTGCCAGACCCACCCGCATCCACACGCCGCACCTCCTCCCCGCCTCATGCTTGCCGCTGCCAGACCCGCCCGCTCGCATCCACGCACCACACGCCCCACCTTCTCCCCGCGTTACCCTTGCTGCTGCCAGACCCGCCAGCTCGCATCCACATGCCACACCTCCTCCCCTCCTCACGCGCACCACCCACATCCACGATCGGCACAGGGACGCAGGGAGAAGTAAGGAGGAGCAGGCGTGGGGGATGACAGCCGCCGACAGACAGGTCCGCTCTCAGAAGTAAGTTGCTGGAAGACTGCTCAGGTGAGCCTGCACTTTCCCACACATGGTGCTCTATATTTGTATTGCTGGGATAGTGGGATTTGTAGTCCTCTATACAGTGCAATGCAGAATACCACCAGCTATAGAGGGGTACAACAAATCCCAGCAGTAATACATTATACAGTGGTGCAAAGCGGAATTCCACCAGCTATAGAGGAGTACAACAAATCCCAGCAGTAATACATTATACAGTGGTGCAAAGCGGAATTCCACCAGCTATAGAGGAGTACAACAAATCCCAGCAGTAATACATTATACAGTGGTGCAAAGCGGAATTCCACCAGCTATAGAGGAGTACAACAAATCCCAGCAGTAATACATTATACAGTGGTGCAAAGCGGAATTCCACCAGCTATAGAGGACTACAACAAAACCCAGCAATACATTATACAGCGCAATGCAGAATACCGCCAGCTATAATGTACTATTGCTGGGATTTGTAGTCCTCTATATTCGGTGCCATTCTGCATTGATTGCTGTATAATTTTACACTTTCCATTTCACTATACTGTATTGCACACCACACTTTTTTTTCCCCTTACTTCCACGGCTCCAAGCTTGCTCCTGTGATGGACTACAATCTCAATACAAACTAGTAGTACATCACTGGAGCCATTTGTTTTTATCCCGATTAACCGGTTAATTGAACTTAATAATCGGTTAACTAATCGATTTTGAAAAAAATGGTTGCTGCAGCTCTAGATGAATAGCTGGGAATTGTAGTTCTCTATAGCTGTTGGTAGTCATTATTGCTGGGATTTATAGTCCTCTATAGCTGATGGTATTCTGCATTGTTGTGTAATGTATTGCTTGGAATTGTAGTTCTCTATAGCCAATGCCATTCTGCAATGCTGTACGATGTATTTCTGAATTAGTGGCAGAACTACCAGGGTTCCAGCAGTCATGCACGCGCACAGCCCTGACGAGGCATCCCTCCACTACCAGTGTGCTTTACATTTCCTAAACCGATAAATACATTCACACTACTGTTACATGGATGGCAAAAGTGGCAGACAGGGGCGGGGAGAAGGCGGGGGAAGAGGCAGAGTGGGAAGGTGAGTGGGGAACACCCCCCTGAAATGATGGCAGATAGCAGATGGCAGATAACACAGGAAGCAATAGCTTCTTTGCTATCTGCAGGTTTGTATAATCTGACAGCTGCTGCCGTCAGAATAAAAAAAAAAAAACAGCATAGGAATGCATAGCTAGATTCCTATTGTCTATTTCAATTTGCAATATCCAATAGCAAGTAGCAAGCTGGCTATTGCACCCGCCCTCTGCTGCTATGAATCAGTAAAAGAGGACCTGATTGACAGCAGCAGTGGGCGGGTGCAATAGCTATCTTGCTATTGGCTATTGCAAAGTGAAATAGCCAATAGGAATCTAGCTATGCATCCCTATGCTGGTTTTTTTTCTGACTGACGGCAGCAAAAAACAGAGCAGGGAAAGGCTTACTCTGCTCGATCGAGCAGAGTAAGCCTTTCCGGGAGAAAGTGTTTCTCTCCTGGGCGGCCGGGAGCTGCTATCTAACAGCGGGAGACTCTCGGAGTGTCCGGGAGAGTTGGGATGTCTGACTATTGAAAGAAAAAAAACTTTTTGTTAAATAAAACATTGCAAAGCTCATTTCTGGCAGCAGGGTTTGGCCAAGACATGCCTGTGCAGACTAGTGAAATAAATGGCAAACACACGCTTCAATTTATAACTAGCATTTAAAAGCAAGTTGCACATGAAAGGACTTTGCACAGTACCAAAGCAAAAATTTCCCAACAAACTTACCAGCCAGCCTGCAAACAAATACTATTAGGGTTAAAAACAGAGGTTTTAGTTGCACAACGTTTGCACAATTTGTGGAAGCCTCACTGCCTTGTCAAGGCCCCTCTGCATAGTGTGGTCCTAACCAGGGGCAGACTTACTGGCGGTGCTGACGGTGCGGCTACCCCAGGGCCCGAAGCTGGGGAGGGGCCCACTTAGATACAGTCCCGGAGGATTGGAGGTGGCATGGCTCTTCAAAGTTTTAAATGTATTCGGCTGGGGAGCTCACAGCAGCCTTCTGGGGAAACAATGGCACTGCTCAGAGTGCCAGCGCACAGATCCCATCACACAGCTTCTCCATCTGCCTGCAGAGCTCCTCCATCAGCCCCCACAGCTCCTTCACGGGTCTGCAAAGCTCCTCCATCAGCCCCCACACACTCGTCCACCGGCCCATCTCACAGTGCTTCCGCCACCCATACATCTGCCCCTGGTGAGACCCTGTACATCTGCCCCTGCTGCCCTGGTGATACCCTACAAATCTGCCTCTGCTGTCCTGGTGATACCTACAAATCTGCCCCTGGTGAGACACTTCGCATCTGCCCCAGCCTCCCAGATGAGGCCCTCTGCATCTGCCCCAGCCACCCTGGTGAGACCCTCTACATCTGCCCCTGGGGAGACCCTCCGCATCGTTCCCTGCCACCCTGATGAGACCCTCTGAACATGGAAGAGCTTTACACAGTACAAAAGCAGAAAATTCCCAGTACACTCCCCAACCAGCCTGCAAAAAAATAACATGTCTAACTACTAGGGTTAAAAACAGAGGTTTTAGTTGCACAACATTTGCAAAATATGTGGAAGCCACACTGCCTCGTTAAGGTCCCTCTGTGTAGTGGCACACTAAGACAGCCAGGGAGGCTGGGAGAGAACTGGTGAGGCTAGGAGAGCCGTGAGCCTGAGGGGCCACCAGTACAAGTGTGGGACAGCACTTCAAAGAGGACCAGGGTGTCAGAAGTGCCAATGTTTAAAGTCGAAGCCAGGAGGCTATTCTTTTGTTGCTTTAAAGCCTTTCATGAATGTTACGCTGAACAACCCCTGCGTGGGTATCCAAGATGGAGTTATGAACTTTGTTTTGAATAAAAGTGGGCTACCAAGCCCTTAAACTGAAGATATTGCGAGTAGACTGCATTCTTAAGCGCTCACCATATGTGCTAATATCCCCAAACATCACAATATATATAAAATGTTTTTTTGGGTTGTTTGAGGGCGCTGTAGCAAAGACCTGGAAGACATTGTAATGCACTGTAGTTAAATACATTAACAATTGATACACACAAAGAAACTTTCATTGAATTATTCTTGTACAGTGCTTCAATAACTGCCTCTTAGTGCATTCTGTGGGCTTTTAAGCACCTTAAATGCACTTTTTATTTAGCATGTTTGCTCCCAGCAAGTAAATACTTATTTGGGTGTGGGACTGAGCTCAGTAAACCCATAAAAACTTCTATATATTTTTCCATGAACAGATAAATAAAAGCTCATGATTATGAGAACTGCATGCAATTAATGGGCGGTTTCTGGTGTGCTAGCTGGCAAAAAGAAGAGCCTAGGGCACTTGGAGGTGCTTATTTTTGCATGCAGACATTTTTCATCTTGTTGGAAAAATCTACATGCGAGTGGGGCCAGCCATGCTGTCAGATGGCTTAAGCCAAGATATGTCCCATCGCACTTCTGACCGGAAACAAACCAGGAGATCGGGTAGGTGCCGAAGTGACTGCAGATGCCTCTGCCAGTAACATGAAATCAATAGATAGCATGAAATTGTAGTGCGAGTGACTAAGTCAAACCCTTTATTGACTATAGTAGTGTCACATTTAAAGCGACGTTTCGGAAACCAAGTGGTTCCTTCTTCAGGCAAACTTTTTGATTGCCTGAAGAACGAACCACTTGGTTCTGAAACGTTACTTTAAGTGTGACACTACTATAGTCAATAAAGGGAATGAAATTGGAGTGCGAGTGACTATCTATTGATTTCATGCTGTCAGATGGGTCGCAGTGGGTCCTGGTGCTCCGTACACTTCTATAAAAACAGGGTCCCATGTTTGCCAGGAAGACAGACTGTGTCCCTTTATTGAAGAGATATTCTGTTGTCTGTCCTGCTTTTTTCCATTTGGTACCGGCCCTGCTACTAAAGTGTTGTAATACTTTCTACATAAAAAAAAGTTACATGGGGGGCGTGGCTTGCTCACGGACGTGAACGGTCGCATGGAGTGAGAGCTCCGGCTATCTACCCAGGAACGAGCCTCAGGAACACTCACCCGTACCCTAATTTTCACCCTCATGGGCAGAACGGGCAAGAAGGGAGCTAAGGCGAGAGCCCGGAATACTCCGCCGGCTCTGATCCCGTCCATAGGCGCCTTCTTCCGCCCCTCGGGCTCCCACGCGGCCTCACCGCGACTAGGCCTCGAGACCGGGGACCAGCCTGACTCCGAGGCATCCTCCCCTCTTCACCAGCAGCCTGTGGCGGCCTTTACTGCCTATACCATGTGTGCCTTCTATGCCCTAAGGCCCGGACGTGCTATGTATCTGATTGATGGGACCACAGGTCTTTGTGCTGTATGTACACCTTTTTGTTTCTGTTATTGTACCCACGTTCTTTTGTCTTTGTAAAAATTCAATAAAAACTTATTTCTGGAAAAAAAAGTTACACTACAATTTGGTAGTAGTTACCATGAAGATCCCACCCTTAGCTTGTCCTCACCAGCCCATTCTACTGCTGGAGACTTCTAACATTCCTGGGTATGTTTTCTCCTTTTAGGTCCCATTCACAGTACTACATTGCAGAAGCACATGTGTTACCATTCAGGGCAAGTCAACATGCGATAATGCACGTTACATAGGTCAGGGTGCTGCATAGCCATTTATTGTAGTTGACATCCCAATATATCTTCCCAATGCTCCTGTGTTGCAGCCCACCTCATGCACAGTAATCTGCATTTTGGATTTTTGGTCTGTTGTAGTGCATTAGGCAGTCCATTTAATTCACAGGGTTCCCTGAACGCAATGCACCTTAATGTGCAACTTAAGGGACATTGATGCAAGTATGTTAAACGCACCGCAATAGGCCGCCCTAATGTGAATGGGAGCTTGAAATCAAACCTGTCACAGGGCTAAAGAGGCTCCCCCCAGCCCACGTAACTGCACTTGTGTCTTACAATTATCTGCTCAACCACCCAGCCCTGTATTGTGAGAGACAGGGAAATGGGAATGTCTGCTGCAGGCATGAGGAAGCATTTCTCCCCTAGTGATAAGAGTGCAATATTGTAACTTTGCAGCAAATCACAAAGTGAGAGGCTAGGGGGCTTATCTTTGTCAGACATTTATGAACACAGCACAGACAGCAAGTATTATATGATTTTGCCATCTCCAAGCCAGGCTCTCAGTCCAGAAGATAGGTACTAACCCTGAATAATGCCTAAACAAAGATGGTGCCATAGATCTGAAAAAAGGAGGAGATGATGGCATTGTTAGTGGTAGTAGTAATGTCATCTCTACGATAGGTAATGCATAATAAAACAGTGTTATAAATACACCTTACATGCATACACTTATGAAAAAAATATATTGGATGCTAGGTTCACTTTCGTTGAGCAAGCGTAGCATTGTTTAAGGGTTGTTTAAAAAAAAAAAATTGTTCTAAAAAAATCTTTCTGTGTTTTTATGGTTGTTCAAATGAATCAGAAATTAAAAGTGCTGGCTCACCTCAACTAAAATATTTATAGTCATAGTCTTCAGAAAGTTTCACAAATAATAAAGTAGCCAATAACAGTTATTAGACAAATAGTGCCACCCTGTGGACACTGGGAAAGTATTTCCTCTCCCCCTTTTTTTTTTAAATATTCAAAATACTGTAATACTGTAACTGGGGAAACTCGACGTTTTCCTAACCACTTCAACTCTCATACCTTTATACCCTTTATAGACTGAAGCCATATTTACATTTCCACTTTGGGCCTGTTTATTGGGTGATACCTCTGTCATTACTTAAGATAACAAACTAACACATACATTGATTTTGAGGGGGGAAAAAGGCTTTTTTGGCAATATTGTGTTGCAAATATATTTTTTATGTAATTTATAGACAAAAACATGTAAAAAAAAACAACAATACATATACATAAAATAAATGTTTTCTATTTTGACTAGTGTTAATACAATGCCCAAGGAAGAAGAGGCTGCAGCTGGGACTGGTCTAGCAGCCAGATGGAATCGAGGATTATTAGAGAATATTTGCACTTCTAAACTTCACCTAAACCTAAAACTCTATAAATATTATTCCAAGCTGCTTTGCCAAAAAAGTGTAAACACTTTCACAGAAATAAAAAAAACCAATGATAAAGTACACTGTGCTACAGTAAAGTGCATATAGTGAACCAGGGGCTGAATGGCAACTTTTAGCCCAGGGGGCAAGTACAACACAGAGGCCCATGATGCAGCGACTTGGCCCCCATCCCACTCTGCCTCTTCCCCCGCCCCTGTCTCCCACTTTGGCAATCCATGTAACGGTAGTGTGAATGGTCGCGAGATGTGAGGACTCCTAGTAAGTCCATCAAAGGGACGACTGGCTAGGGGATGGTGCTCTCCTCCCACTGGGCTCACTACATGGTTCTGGACTAACTCTGCTTCCTGTCCGCTACTTAGGCACTCTCACCCACTTTGGGCCACCGGACTTCTAGGCTGTGAGCTGTTGGGAGGATAGTGGGAGGAGCCAGACAGTGTCAAAGTCAGTGTTCTATAATTTTTCTGGACCCCATACATTTTCTCGACCGTGGCACTTACGGTGGGGCCGTGCCATTCGAATCACCTGTATTCACGACCCCCTTTCTTCATGCACACCTGGAAGTAACGCGGTAGATACATTTTTGGTTTGAGGAAAATTATAGCACACCAGTAGCGGAGGGATACCTCGTCAGTGCGGTACACGACCGCTGTGACCCTGGTAGTTCTGCCACTGACTCCAAGCTGTAGAGCAGGGGAAGCCAATCCTACGCACTGAGTTGGCTGGAGGAAGCTGCAGAAGACAGAACTGAATTTCATCGAGGTGCGCCGCAGACGGGACCAGAGATAGGAAACTACTGCTGCGGCGATCATTCACTTCTGTTCTCTCTTCTCCTTCTATGCCGCTTTGTAGCTGCAGAGGGCCGGTGAGAACAGAAGCGAGCAATCGACGCAGCGGTAGTGTCCCATCCCTGGTCCGCCGGCGGCGCACCTCGATGAGATTTCACTCATCCCCACGCAATTTTCACTTACCAATTGCGACGGGGCGAGTGGAAATTTTGAGACCTAAGTATGTATGCAGTGCAGAGGCCAGCGGGGAAATGTAGAGGTCAGCGATCAGTATGTAGCAGTGCAGAGGCCAGCGGTGTAATGTAGGGGTCAGAGGTCAGTATGTATGCAGTGCAGAGGCCAATGGGGGAATGTAGAGGTCAGCAGTCAGTATGTAGTGCAGAGGCCAGCGGGTGGAATGTAGCGGTCAGCGGTCAGTATGCAGTGCAGAGGCCAATGGGGGAATGTAGAGGTCAGCAGTCAGTATGTAGTGCAGAGGCCAGTGGGGGAATGTAGAGGTCAGCGGCAATCACTTCTTTTATCTCTCCACTTTCGGCCGCTGCAGCAGAACGGCCAAGAGGGGAGAGAAAAAAAAAGAGTGATTACCGCTGTGGCGGCGCCGGCGGGGGCCGTTTTTAAAGGCATCAGAGAGGCCCGGGGGGCAATTGCCACGCTGCCCCCCGGCCCAGTCCGCCCCTGTAGTGAACCAACTTTGGGTTCACTATAAATATACAGTAAATACAACATGTTCATATGATATAAATGTAAGACATACAATAGAAACTGCAATCCACATTCCTTACTTTCCCAGTGTGTCCATATGAACTTTCAACAGCAAAAAGTTTTCCAGCACACTCGCCAGCCAGCATGCAAAAAAATTGTCTAACAGCTAGGTTAAAAACAGAGGTTTAAGATACACGTCTTCTGCAGAAAATGTGAAGGCCGCACAGCCGCGCCAAGGCACCTCTATATAGTGCGGTCCTAACTTTAACCTATGAGAGTCTCCATCTTGGAGCACATGTAGCAAAAGATAAAATTAGGTGCATATTTGCCAGGAGGCAGCACAACCCCCTTAAAGGCACATGGACGCACAAGGGACCCCACACATCAACGGCAGCTGAGACCCCCAATGTGTCATTGCACCAAATCAGTCAAGCAAAACAAATGGCAAACGCACTCACCAACTTATCACCAGCTTTAAAGCAAGGTGCACATGGAAGGGCTTTAAACAGTACAACAGCAAAAAGTTTCCCAGCACACTCACCAGCCAGCATGCAAAAAAACTTGTCTAACAGCTAATGTTAAAAACAGAGGTTCTGGGGGCGTGGCCTGAGCATGGCGACGAGCGGACGCTGATCTGCAGAGCTCCGCGGACCGGAGGTGCTATTATCAGCAGATCAATCTAATCCCGACCCGGCTACCCCATGAGGAGAACGGGTAAGAAGCCTAAGACCCCCCGCTCCTCTGCCAAGCCCCGCTCGCAGGCCCGCATGGACGCCTATATCTCCCCACGGTTATCGGGGCCTAGTGTACGCGCCCAGACCAGGGAGCTCGAGTTGGACTCGCCGGCCTCCGCTCCCTGACGTGGCCCGCGGGCGAGCTCTGGCGGCAATCTCCGAGCCGCCCTCCTCACCGGCCTCCTCCATGTCGGGACAGATGTCCGAGGTGCCCTCTCCATACCTGGGGCCGAAATCGCCTCCTCCCTGTACCGCAGACCTGACCAGTGGTGCGGGGCTCCACGATCTGCTGGCAGCACTCCCGACCCGAGCTGACATGCAGGAGATGATGGCCCAGCTGGTAGCTGCAATCCACACAAACCTAGCGGAGGTGTGCTCAGACATCCAAAAGCATGACCAACGCATATCGGCCTTAGAACTGTCTGAATGCTCCATGGCTGACAGGGTGTCCACTTTGGAAGCCTCACTATTACAACAGAAGGCTCACATGCTACAGCTGCAATTGCGCCAAGAGGACTCTGAGAACCGCAACCGCCGTAATAACCTGCGGCTGCGGGGGATCCCTGAGGCTACAAGTGGCCCTGACCTCAAGAGTGCTGTTACTGCTATCTTCAATTCCCTGCTAGGGAATGCCCCGACTGACCCTATTGAGATAGACCGGGTGCACAGGTCCCTTTGTCCCAGGGAGGCAGCCAAAGGGAGGCCCAGAGACGTTCTATGCAGAATGCACTTCTTTGGGATCAAGGAGGAAATCTTGCGCCAGGCCTGGCGCCACGGTACGGTCGACTTTGATGGAGCGGATGTGCTCATCCTGCCAGACGTGTGCCCTCAGACTTTATACCGCCGTAGGCTCCTGAAGCCCCTGACGGATGTCCTACACTCCAAGGGGATACCTTATCGCTGGGGCTATCCCTTTTCGGTCCTGATCGGAAGAGGGGACCGTTTCTTCAGGTTGCTGCACCCCCGCCAGGGGCCAGACCTAGCTGTCTTCTTGGATTGCCCGGATCTGTCCTTGCCAGGCTCGCTGGAGGTGACGCCTTCGGAGGCCCAGTCGTCCAACAACGCCAGACCCTCTAGGGCGCCTCAACGCCGTAGAAGCCGCCCCAGATCGAGCACGCGGGCTTCCCGGAGCGGACACCCCTCTGACCCGGAGATTTGAGAGATCGGGGGGCTGCCACCCTCCTTGCTATATGCCCTTTACCACCCCCACAAGCCCGCAGATGTCTAGGCCTCCCCTATGAGAAGTTGTGGCCCTGACTTTGCGACGTTTTGGGACTCATGCCCCTTGCTGTCCGAACGTTACGGGGTGAGCGTGGTGATGCCCAGATCCGTGCCCTGGACCTACGCTGACCACTATGCGGATCCAGAGGGTAGACTGTTGCTAGTCAAGGGGGCGGTGCATGGGCAGCAAGTGACCTTCGCTGCGATCTATGCCCCTAACTCAGGGCAGACGGCCTTCTTGGAATCGGTGTGGTCCCGCATGCTGTCCTTTGCTGAGGGACTATGGTTACTGGGAGGAGATTTTAATCTGGTGCTCGACCCATCCGTGGATTCGTCTAGGGGACTCTCCCAGATCACCCATGCCCAGAGGCGGCGCATCAAGCGCTCTATGTACGATTTACAGTTGATAGACCCCTGGCGCATAGACGACCCTATGGGTAGGGATTACACACATTACTCGGCCCCTCACCAATCGTACTCTAGGATTGACTTCTGTGACGGACCCCTGGTATCCCGACTGGGTACCTCCGCCAAAGAGCGTCTCCTGCCCGCCAAACCCCACTCTCAGCCAGCAGATTCGCAGTAACCAGGCCCTAACCCCCAATCACGAGGCAAAACTCATGTTGAAGGTTCAACATAGAAAGAGCAACAACTTTATTATACAAAGGACATTCACTTTAGAGACACTGATAAGGGATACAACCCCCCCCTCCCTTCCCCCTCATGACAAACACAGATAAGGGGGGAGGGGGAAGCTATGCAACTTCTATACAACTGACTTAACTTAATTAAGTCTCCATTTTGAATAGACAAACCATGTGGCCAAGTCCTTGTCCTCCACCATTTTAAAACATATATTTCCCAGAGGGCAACAGTCACTGTCTGCATATAAAATGTACATTTAGCCCCAAAATCTCCTGTTCTCTTGCTGGGCCATAATCGGTGGGTAAGAGGCCAGTCTGCAGCCCCCTCCAACTAGCACAGTGATGGTGCAGTCCGTCACAACTTCTTCCTAGTGAAACATGCAACACTCCCGCTTGTTACAGAGGTCTCAATTGGTACCTCGACCTTGTCGGACCACTCTCCCATTCATATAAGCTTGGATGTTGGGGGCGAGAATAGACCTCCACTCTCCTGGCGTCTTAACGAATCCCTGTTACAGGACCTAGACATAGCCTCTGAGGTCCAATCGGACCTGACTTGCTACTTCTGGGAAAATAGCGCCCCGACGCAGGACCCCCTGACTTTGTGGGAAGCGCACAAATGTGTGATCAGAGGTATCTTTATTAAGCTGGGAGCCAGACGCAAGCGTGCACGACAGCAGAGAGTGGACGCCCCTGTATGCCCAACTCCGAGAACTAGAACTATGCCACAAGGCAGCGTTAGACTCTGACACAATGGCATCCCTGGTGAGAACGAGAGCCGAACTTCATGAGCTCCTGATGGACAGAGTGAAGGCCCAGTTGGCCAGATCCCGCCGCTCGTTCTATGAATATGGGAACAAGGCCGATCGGATTCTCGCCAACGCCCTGCGGGACCCTAGATCTCGCAACTTCATTCCGTCCATCAATTCGGGCTCGGTCACGGTCCTCAGACATAGCGGCACACTTCCACTCATTTTTCACTAAACTGTACAACCTACGAGCTACGCCCGGCCCAGGAGGCGGGGGGATCAGAAATCAGGGATTACCTGGCCTGCTCAGGCACGCCACGTCTCTCTGAAGCCGATAGTCGGGCGTTAGAGGCCCCACTATCCCAAGCCGAATTTGATTGTGCTATACGGGACATGAAGCCCGGTAAGGCCCCTGGCCCAGATGTGCTAACCCTCCCGTACTACAAGCTTTTCGGGAGCAGTTGGGAGTTCAGTTCCTCTCTGCTTTCAACTCCATATTAGAGGACAGACCCATGCCCAGTGACTCTCTCAGAGCTCATGTCACGGTTATCCCGAAAGAGTGAAAAGACCCTCTGCAGTGTGCCAGCTACAGGCCCATATCTTTATTAAATGTGGATCTCAAAATTTTCACCCGCATCCTGGCCTCTTGTTTGCTCCCATTCCTGCCTGACCTTGTGGGCCGTAATCAGGTGGGTTTTGTCCCTGGTCGTGAGGCCAGGGACAACACCATAAGGACCCTCAATGTGATACACCTAGCTCGTTCACTGTCGCAACCTCTTCTCCTGCTGTCCTTGGACACGGAGAAAGCTTTTGACAGGGTCGATTGGTCGTTCTTGAGGGAGACGCTTTCTCACGTGGGTCTGGGGAGCAACATGAGGCGCTGGATCACTGCTCTCTACACTGCACCCACGGCGAGGGTTAGAGTAAACGGGGTCCTATCGGAACCGTTCTCTATTTCGAATGGTACACGCCAAGGATGCCCGTTGTCGCCTCTCATATTTATCCTCACTCTGGAGCCGCTCCTCAGGAGGATACAGGCTTTACCGGACATCCAGAGCCTGGAGATGCCATCGGGGCACCACAAAGTTGCAGCCTATGCAGATGACTTGTTGCTCTACATCACACGCCCCGAGAAAACGCTGCCCAAAGTTATGCGGGAGCTGGAGGTGTACGGCCGTCTAGCGAACTTCAAGCTGAACTTAAGCAAATCTGAGGCGCTGAATATCTCTCTTCCCGACGCCAGGGTACGTGCTCTCCAGACAGCCTTCCCGTTTCGATCTTCGGTCTCCAACACATACCAGGAGGCCGGGTATAAACTCTTAACCAGATGGTACAGGGTGCCCGCGACCCTCCATGTCATGTACCCAGAGGTGTCCCCAATGTGCTGGCGTTGCGAATCCGCAGAGGGTTCCCTGCTACATGTCTTCTGGGATTGGCCGAAGGTTCAGCCATTTTGGACTGACATTGCAGCTGTGATAACGGAGATCATGGGACATGAACTGCCCTTCACGCCGTCGGTCTATCTTCTCCACCTGGCACCGCTCTCCCGAAAAGCATATAAACGATCGCTGTTGATCCACCTGCTGAACGCAGCCAGAGCTTGCATACCAGTCTTGTGGCGACAAACCTACCCTCCTTCTGTGGACATGTGGGTGCGACGGGTGGAGGAGATTAGACTGATGGAGGATTTAACCGCCAGTATACGGGAGTCAGAGTCCCGATATGTAGCTACCTGGGGGACCTGGGTAATCTTCAGGGGCTCGGCAGCTTTCGCAACAGTGTGTGGGGCAGATGCCGGAGATTGAGGTATAACCGGTCTATGCCACCTACTATGGGACAGGCGTAGACACACTGGGGAGTTGAGACGACCATGGGCCGCCAGGAAGTGGGAATTGTACTACACTCTGCTTTCCCCTTCTCTTAAGTTTTGTCCTCCTTTCCTTTTGTGTGTCAGTGTTTGTCTTTGTCAGGCTTTTTTTGTGTGGTTCAGGGGTGATTGTGGTGGGCTTGGCCGCCCATATTGTGGGGCTAGGCCTGACCACTCACCTCGACTGTAGTGTTGGTTTTAAGTTAATTAACCTAAAAAAAAGGCCTTAAGGGCGGGGACAAACGTTGGTACTGGACCTGATATTACAATGTGTTACCATGCTTAGATTATGAGTCTCATTGTCTGTTGTTTTAATATTCTGCGTGGCTATGTGGCCTTCGCGTGTACTTCTTTGCAATGTATCCCACCCTTTTTGCCTACAAATAAAGAATTAAAAAAAAAAAACAAAAAAAAACAGAGGTTCTTTCACATTTTCTGCAGAAGACGTGTGTCTAAAACCTCTGTTTTTAACCTTAGCTGTTAACAAGTTTTTTTGCATGCTGACTGGTGAGTGTGCTGGGAAACCTTTTGCAGTTGTATTGTTTAAAGCCCTTCCATGTGCACTTTGCTTTAAAGCTGGTGATAAGTTGATGAGTGCGTTTGCCATTTGTTTTGCTCATATGAACTTTCCCCATCCATGTGCACCACCACTCTACAAAAAGCACTCACCAGATGAGGTGGACCATTTCACACAAAAAAGGGGCAAAAACGCCTGCTAGAATAATAATCCCATTCTTATGTTGCACTATCTGGTCTCCTAGGATCACAGTATCTTATTTTTAAATATTTCAGGGGTGGGTAACTTATATAATACTTCTCCTTACTTGTACTAACGGCCCCTGAGGCCCACGGCTCTCCTAACCTCACCAGTTCTCTCCCAGCCTCCCTGGCTGTCTTCGTTTGCCTTCAGCACACATACCACCTGACTCCACTTTAACTTCTGGGGGAGTCTTCCTGATTCCTGAACACTGTGTCTTCCTATCCCAGCAGGAGCTCACCTGACTCCTCTTTGACTTCTGGGGGAGCATTGTGTTCATTAAAGGACTCTATTCTTCATCATGTGGGATGCCCAATAGCCGTTCCCAAAAATGTGGGGCAGGCAAGGACACTAAAAAAATAGGGGCTAAAATGCCCTAAAAAGACCATAAAAAGTAGTGTGATGGATGTCACTACTCTCCCTATTTCAGTTATGCTCGACATGGGCTTCACCTCCTATGGGCTTAATGATTGGAGGGTAAACAGCTTTCTTTATTTGTCTATCTGTTTGTGTTATGCCCCATTGAACTGTTTCACCTCAATAAGTCTAATAAGAGGATTTATCTCATTTTTGTACACATTTTCTTGCATTTGTCTTGGTTGACAATGTATGTTGTTTAAGATAAATACCTATAAATAAAGCTGATTTTGTGCTAGGCCAAATACTGTTTAACCTGTTTATTAATGATATTGGGGAAGGTGTTAATAGCCGTGTCTCTGTGTTTGCCGATGATACTAAAATCGGGAGGGTGATAGACACAGGCTTAGACATTATAACATTACAGGAGGACCTGAATAAAATGGGGGAGTGGGCAACTACATGGCAGATGAGATTTAATGTTGAAAAATGTAAAGTAATGCATTTGGGTGTTAAAAGCAGGCAGTTAATAAACAGGTTAAGAATTCGATGAAACCACTCATCCTGCACCAAAACTGAAGAAAATTTGGAAGGTATCCCAAATGATTGTAAGGAATTTCCAACAAAGCTATGTGCCAGAAAGAGACATCACCGTAAATGAAAGTCTAATGGCCTACAAGGGAAGGCTCAGCTGGGTTCAATACATAGCATCAAAGAGAGCACGATTTGGCGTAAAAACCTATATGCTATGTGAATCATCAACTGGCTACATTTGGAATTCAGTGATATACACTGGAAAAGGAACCAAATTTGATCCAAAATACTGCAGCTACGGAATGGCAACATCTTCCATTCTTTCTCTCATTGAGCCATTGCTGAATCAGGGCTATTGTGTAACAAGGGACAACTTTTACACATATCCAGAACTTTATGAGTTTCTTTTGCAATACAAAACAGATGCCTATGGAACCGTTAGGGCTAACCGACGTGACATGCCGTCAGTGTTTGGCAATAAGAAGCTGAAGGCTGGATAAATGGTTGCCTGGCAGAAAGGCAAAATGATGGCACTGCGATGGCGCGACAAAAAAGATGTAATGAGTACAGTACATAATGCCTCCACTGCTATGGTACGCACGAAAGGCGGGAGGGAAGTCATGAAGTCACAAGTAGTAATAGACTACAATAACACCATGGGAGGTGTGGACAGAGCCGACCAAACAATGTCATTCTACCTAGCAATGCGGAAACAGCAAATTAAGTACTATAAGAGGATCTTCAGGCATCTTCTTGAGCAGTGCTTGCGGAATGCCTAAGTTCTGCTCACAAGCCTGTGATTCATTCTCACTTCATTTGGAAACTTGCCGAACAAATCTTCTTGAACTACCAAACGCCATCAGTAAATAGATCTGGGCGTCGTGTTGTTGGCGTTGTCAACCCAGAACGCCTGTCTGGTTGTCACTTCATGGACCACATCCCACCAACCGAGAAAAATTCAGGACCTACAAGGATGTACGTGGTTTGTTGCTCGAAGCACGATGACAGTGGAAAAAAAATCAGAAAAGAAACCAGGTTCCATTGTCCTGATTGTGACGTCGGATGTTGTCCCATGTTTCAAAGTCTATCATACCCGGGATGTTTACTAAAGTAATATTACACCCTTGTTTGGACAGATGTCAGTGTTTTTGGTTTGAATACATTATTTAATTAAATTTATTATTATTATATCATTATTTTGTGTAATTATTTCTAATTATTTGTTATATTATAATTTATGATTTCGTGTTTCAAACTTTATCATACCTGGGATGTCTACTGGACTCTTGTTTGGACAGATTTAGGTGAGTTATTCCTAAGATTTACTAAGAATTACAGGCCTACAATATAAAACAACATATTTCCATGAAAAACAATGTACCGATTTGGTATGCTAAAATACTGTATAATCAGGGAGGTTAATGCAGCAACATCCAAGGTGTGAACTGAGTACAAGGTAGTAACTTTGCAGACTTGAGAGAAAGAAGCCTAGCATCGAAAGGCCAAAAAAGTGATCACTGCCCTATTAGCATAAACAACGACAGGGAACGAAGGCACCCATTCCTTCAGGGAATATGAGAAATAATCTGAAGAATTAATCTGGATATTATAACACTTGGGAATGTTAATAGACCCTGACTCTCTGCACCACATCAAGTGCATGTAGATCAATTTTCTTGAGGATGAGTAGTTGCTGGATAGAGGACAGTAAACACCATTAAAGTGAAAAGAGGACACAAACTTAGGCAAGAAGGAAGGCATAAGTATCAAGACAACCTTATCCCTATGAAAGATAAGATAAGGGTCCTTGCAAGTTAAGGACATAAGCGAAATCTCTTTGAATAGGTTGAATGGGGGTCCTCGAAATTCTTGCACTGTTTTATACAGTGGCGGACCTAAGGAACAAAGGGCCCTGGTGCAAGATATTTTACCCCCCTTCAACACACTATTATTGTTATACAATTACATAGCTCTGACATATACCGTAGTGCTGTACAGAGAACACTGAGTCAGTTTCTGTACAGAGGAGCTTACACTCTATTGCAGAATACCTTCAGTTATAAAGGACTACAAATCCCAGCAATACATTATACAGCAATGCAGAATAATAGTATATGAATTTGGTACATACTCTGTGCTGCCTCTCTGCTCCGGGGTGCCAGCCTGAAGTCTCGGACAGTGGGTCTCAGGAGGGGGAGATGTGCAGGCAGCGAAAGCGCTTTAAGAAGGTGCCTCGTAGTTCCCCAGAAGGCTGCTGCACAGTACCTAATGCAGCTGAATCAATTTGAAAGATTTAATTGCTGAGGTGCAGAGGTCAGTTGTAACATAGAGTGCATAGGTCAGTGGTGTAACACAGAGTGCACAAGTCAGCAGTGTAACGCAGAGTGCAGCGGAGTTACACAGAGTGCATATGTCATTAGTGTAATGGAGAGTGTATAGGTCAGCAGTGTAAAGCAGAGTGCATAGGTCAGCAGTATAAAGCAAAGTGCAGAAATCAGTGGTGTAACGCATAGTGCAGAAGTCAGCGGTGTAACGTTTAGTACAGATGTACAGATGTCAGCTGTGTAATGCAAAGTGCAGATGTCAGCAGTATATTGCAGAGGACAGAAGTCAGTGGTAGAACGCAGAGCACAGAAGTCAGCGATGTAACACAGAGTGTAGAGGTCAGCGGTGTAACGCATAGGTCAGAGATGTAATGCATAGTCCAGAGGTCAGCCGTGTAACAGAGTGCAGAGTTCAGCGGTGTAAAGTAGACTACAGAGATCAGAGGTGTAACGCAGTGTGCAGAGGTTAGCGGTGTGACACAGAGTGAAAAGGTCAGTAATAACGCAGAGTAAAGAAGTCAGCGGTGCGGTGCAGAGGTCAATAATAATGCAGAGTACAGAGGTCAGCACTGTTTGCAGAGTGCAGAGGTCAGCAGTGTTGTGCAGAGTGCAGAGGCCAGCAGTGTTGTGCAGAGTGCAGAGGTCAGCGGTGTGAAGCTGCCAGGTCAGTGAACATAAGCAATGCATAATCTGCAAAGAAATTGATTTTATGTGACCTGTGATTAAAGGTGAAGCCACTAATAAAATTGCTTTTCATTTCATAAATTTTCAGGAGGAATGAAGAATTGTTTCAATGAACTTTAAGTGTACCAACAAATATGTCCACATGTGTATATTAAGGATCCTTTTACTACTATCAGGACCTTGTCTGCCTTTTGTAAAACCTGTCTCATTGGGTTTAGGAACTAAATCTAGGAGATGGATGGTAATTATTTTCACAAAGGCATTAGGTTTGTATTTAAAAGTGAAATATGGTGGAAATTTTCCTTAACACTCAGCAGTTTTTCTCATTTTACCTATTTTTTTCCTTCTGCTTTTAAAAATGTGTTGCAGCTCACATATTGATGCTGTCCAGCTTTGAAAGTCCTAATTTTGGATCTATATAAAAAGCTGTACAGATGTCAGCGGTTGAAGTACATCTAAAAAGGTAATACAAGTTAGAATCTGATTGTACAATCCTCTTTAGATTTACTATCAACTAAGTCGTGGGAGATTTGATTAGATGTTAATTGTACAGATTGTATGGGTAGGCACATGAGGTACAATGTTTTAGGTCAAATGTAAAACTTGTACAGAGATAGTGGTATACGTTTGTCACATGTGGCATTTAAAGTGATAAAAACAAAATTCAAGATGGACTAGATTAATAACAATTACATTGTATTTTTTGGATTAAGGTGAGGATTTGGGGGATTATAAATTAGGATATTTTACAAAATTTCAATGGGAAAATTATTTAGGAGTAAATCGTTGCCAGACATATGCTTTGAATTATTTCTTACTGATATTTTCTATTGCCGATAAACCAGTGACTTAAATTATAAGTTCAGGTGCCTGCCTATGGTGTGCCTGGGTATTTCTGACAAGCTTGGAAAGCAAATCCTTTCTGCACAGTACCTATCTGACTTAGGGGCTTATATTACAAACAACATCTATAACTCATACTAATAAGTACAGTAAAACCTGGATGGTGAAACAGACTCCTTAGGTACTGTGCAGAAATTACTCCCTTTCCAGACATGTTAGAAATATTCAGGTTTGAACTAGCTAGTGTACAGAATAGTTAGAGCTGTTGTGGGAAGGTGTGCTGACTTTTCTCCAATTTGAATGCGTCTCCTATCCTATTAAGGTGTCAGTTCCCTTACATGAGCAGCACTGAAAGCAGGGCTATAATTTGATCAGTCCCAGTGAAATCCACAATATATACAGTTACAGTAGATGAGGCTGCCAATTGCATCGATTCTGCAGAGCAAACCACCCCTCTAAATTATTTATTCCATAGCTATAAGATAAGGTATTTTAGTGTTTTTCTTACTTTAGCAAGGACATAAAAGCCGAACTCCAGACTACAATAAAAAATAGCATCAACTGCAGATTTGCATTCATTGAAAGCTCAAATTTCAGGTCCAGTTTAGCCCAATGTAAGTATGCATATTTTATACCTGATCAGCCACTGGGGATCCTGTAAAGCACTGTAGTAACCAGTCTCCTCTCCCACCACCACCTCTGTGTGTTCACTGCCCCCCCTATCCTCTTCCACTGCGCCCATGTCTCTCCTCTCCCACTGCCACCTCTGTGTCCACTGCTACTGTGCCACCCCTTTCCCCTCCCAAGGCCTCTGTGTCCACTGCCCCCCCCCGACTCTCCCCCTTCCCCCTGGGGTACAGCACACTCACCTGGCCTCTCCCGGGATCTTTCCGCCGCTGCCAGCCTTGTCGGTTTGTACTCACACAAATTAGGCAGCTGCAAAGACGGCCGCCTAATTTGCCTGACTACAGTCCAGCCTCTGCTTTGGGTCCCAATTGTTTGGTGCGGCCAGCCGGGCCCAGCAGAGCGGCGGAGGGAGCGATAATTGTCTTGGGGGGGGGGGGATATCCCCGGATGCGCCGCTCCAGCTTTGTATAATGTATTGCTGGAATTTGTAGTGCCGTATAGCTGGTGGTATTCTGCATTGCTGTCATTATACAGTTATGCAGAATACTACCAGCTATACATTTTACATAAAGTCAGCAATACTTACATACAGTCTCCCACTACCCCATCCCCCAACCAGCCATCACCCATAGACCCCCCAAACTCACCTAATTCCTGCAGAACCTCTTTCTCCTGAGTCCTTGGCGGCTAGTGGAGGGCAGGAGCACAGAGAGGGTCCTTACAATTAACCCAACAGCAGGATGTGGTTGCCTGGCAGTGCCTGCAGAGTCTGTACAAGCACCGCTAGGCTAAACACATCCTCCAGATAACAGGCATTTTGGGCTCAGTCACACTAGATGCAGTGCGTTGCGGCCCAATTTTGGCCAGAACGCTCTGCCTCACATTGCGGCCGGCTCACTTTTAGGACAACCAGATTTTCCCCGAGCCATTTAGACAGGATTTTGACAACTGGATTCAGGAGAATCCAAGAGTCAAGACAATTCAAGAGCAGATAAGTTCCCGCAATCAGGTCAATGGAGGACATGGTGGACTGTAGCAGAGGACTTAGCCGTCCAACCTCTTGTTAGGGAACCAAGAAACCAAACAGAAATTAAGTGCAGGTTTAAAAATAAAACGTGTTTATTGACAACAGAAATAAACATGAATGGCAAAAACAATAGAGAATGTCCAGGATGTCGTCAAAGCCAAGCTTGGAGTCAGATGCCAAAACGGGTAGTCAGCCAAGCCGGGTCAGGGAGCACGGAGAGAAGGATAAACAGAGACAATAGTTGGTGTTAGCAACCAGGAGATCAGTCAGCCAGAGCCAGGATCATACACGGAAATCAGGAACACAGCAGCACACTTGGTTGATCAGAACAAATGCAAGGGCGGAGACTGAATGGGCAAGGTAAAGGTTAAATAGTGACCTGGTGCCTGCATCATCACTGTGAGACAGAAATTACCCAGTAGTCTAGAAAGCAGCAGAGTGATGATGTGTGTGGGTTGGGACATAAGAGGGCGCCAAAGAGCAACTACTGTGTCACAAACACTCAGCCATGCTGCAAGCAACTGGACAAGGCAGGGTAAGAAACCCTGACACCCCTGGACTTGTGGAGGCAGCTACAACTTTCCTACTTCCTCTGCTACTGAAACTAACCTGTTTAGCAGGCCCTTGACTTCTTTTGAAAGGGTTCGGCTCTATTTTGAGGATGCAGTTCAGTTTTGGTCACCAATCCATAGAAAATATATCCTTGAACTAGAAACAGTGCAGTGAAGGGCAATAAAATTATTATGGGAGCTGGAGGATCTTACCTGTGAGGAACGCTTACATAGACTACACTTATTTACCTTGGAGAAGAGGTGCGTAAGAGAGAATATGATCACGATGTACAAATTTAAGGTGAATGCAGGAGTGCTAACAAACTATTGAGTCTAAAGTCTATGAAAAAGACACACAGCCAAAATTTGAGACTGGTAGAATCCTAATCTTGTAGGTGATTGTCTTCTTGGATCTTCACTGGCTGAAGTCTTACAGACAGTAGCAAGGAATAGAAGTACTCATCTCTCCCATGCTCAAAAGAGCAAGCTGCAACATAGCAGACATGTCCCGTAGTTTCCCAACACCTGCCTTGTCTCTCCCTTTTACACTGCTGCCCAATCAAGCAGCTTACAAAAGCTCCAGCTATTGTGCTGTATATATGACTCTGTAATGTGAGGTTGTGGTTTTGAAGAGTTGTTGTGCACTCAGTGTTGATTTATTTTATAAACTTTCTAAACAATATGGTAGTATAAAGTGTGGTATTGCACTAAAAGATGTTCGTGAGCTATGATATAAAACACACTTTGCCACTGTTTGGCAATTGTTACAAATTTGAAGGAGTTAATTTTTTTTTTTTTCAAATAGCTGTTAAATTCATTTTGTCTACTACTTTAAATGCACAATTCTATGACTGCTAGAAAAAAATTCATGTGTCACAGCCACAACTACCTAAGAGACTTTTATTCCAAGTTAAAAATTAATCAGATAGGGGTGCTGCTGCTCTTTTTTAAGCCAAGCAATAATATAAAATGTAAAAATCTTATTACACATAGAAATGATGTAATGTCAGGCTACATTGTCATTGACACTGTCACTAAGAATCGTAATGCTATACAACAGCACATATTGCAGCCATCTCTGTTACATGTAATTTGAAGAATTTGTGTTTTTCCATGTTGTCCTCGAAGTTGATTTCATAAATGCAGGGTCATCTCCTTGCTGAATGGTATTTTTTAAACAGTTTTTTGCATTTCGCTCAGGGCAGTGCCCAGCTCCCCATGCTCTTTGCTTGACAATTCCTTGTCGATTAGCCTTGAAAATTGAGAGAATTGATTGTTAAGATTTGCCTCCATTTGACTTAAATGGGTCTGTATTAACGTTTGCAGCTGCCAAACTTCTCAGTGCATTTGCCGAACATACCCACAAACCGAACTCAAATTTGCTTAGTTATTAAGTCCTACAGGCTCTTGGCCATTCAGGGAGGGGAAACTCCCTGAATGGGAGAAATTCCAGGTGATAACCTGCTTTTAATAGATCCAAAATATACCGACTTTCTGAAATCTTCTCCCAATAGAGAAGGAAAAGAGAAAGTCTTCCCCCCACTTTCTTTAAATCATTTGGTGTCTTTATTGGAGGGCTCTGTAGTATTAAAGAGCAAACCTCCTCTTGCTTTTTCTTTATTAAATGGCCAGCCCCTTCTAGGCGTCTGGGATGTATTAGCCTGCTTCTTTTGTGCTTGTGGCGGACAAAAAAACCTTTTGTTGTGAAACCTCCTTCTTTTTTCAGGTATTTTTTTTTTTTTTTACCCTTCTCTGATGATCTGGTTAGTACCTCATCCAAACCAGACCCAAACACTAACTTTCCTTCAAAAGGCAACCCACAGAGTCTAGCCTTTAAAGATTCATCTCCCTCCCAAGACTTTAACCAAATGGCGCGTCTGTCAGAATTTAGAAGAGCCCCAGACCTAGCACAGGCCCTAACCGATTCTGCTGAAGCATCAGCCAGATAGGCCACTGCCTTACCAACTACTGATAAGGACTCTAAATTCTATTCTGCCGGAGCACCCAGGGAGAGATGTTGGGATACCCACAAGTGGCAGCAACAGTGGTTGATGTCGCATTAGCATCTCAAGCTTTAAGTATAAGGGCTTATGCCTTACAGATTCCTTATATTACCAGCATCCTCAAATGAAAGAACAGCCTTGTTTGAAACCCGAGCTAATGGAGCATCTAATTTTGGATATTTGAAATATCTGTCATCATCCACTGAAACTTTGTTTCCCAAAATCTAAAAGATAGGAACTTAAGCTGGCCATACACCTATAGATTTTCTCCTATCAGCCTATGGTCAGATGGAAAAAGTGCAACAGATTCCTCCATCTATGCTAAACTGTGTGTATGGAGGAATCTTCCACTGTGCCAAGCTTTGGTATCTTGCTAGTTGGCCCCGCTGGCTCTCAAAATACCTGAACAATGCCTGGATCCAATCAGATTTTTCAGGTACTTTAAGAGCCAGCGGGGCCCACTATCAAGATACTGAAGCTTGGCCCAGTGGGAGATTCCTCCATCCACAAAGTTTAGCGTAGATGGAGGAATCTGTTGCACTTTTTTCCATCTGGCCATAGGCTGATAGAACAAAATCTATAGAAAATCTATAGGTGTATGGCCAGCTTTATGCTCTGGCTCCTTCCACTCCCCAATAACTAAGTCCTTAACTGACTGGTGAATAGGAAAAACTTTACTCTGTGTTTCCAGCAGACCCCTGTACACTCTATCCTGAACTGAAATGGCTTGTGGAGGATCTGGAATCTGTTCAATAGCATAGATTGCCTGTAACAAATAATCAATTTCTTCTAATGGGAACTGATGTCTAGAGGGGTGGCTTTCAGCGGCGGTGCTGCCGGTGCGGGCGCCCGGGGGCCCAAGGCAGTTGAGGGGCCCAGTGAGGTCCTGTAGGTAGGGACGCTAGCAGGGGGACTGAGCCGGTGTACTTTGAAAACGGCCGCTGCAGCGGCGATCACTCATTGAGAAGAGAGAGCTGAGAAGAGTGATCGCCGCTCTCGATCAGTGAAGCCGGCATACAGTAGTGACAGCTGCACACATTCTTCTCCTCCTCAGCCGCTGCAGCCACAGAGCGGCCAAGGGGGCCAGAATCTGTACAGCTATCATTACTAGGGACGTAGACAGGATGGGGATAGGGGGGTTCAACCCCCCCCCCCGAGTGTCCTAGCTGTGGCATAGCGAGGGGGGGCAGAGGGGGGCACGTGCCCCGGGCTTTAAATCATTCAGAGACGGGCATGGAACACGCCATTGCGGGGGCTTTCAGGTGGTCAGTTGGCCAGTATGGGCATTGTAAGACCGGGGGGAGGAGGGGGGTGGGGGTCCCAAAAAAAATCTTGCACCAGGGCCCTTTGATCCTTAGGTCCGCTACTGGTGGCTTTCCACGTCTTCATATAAGGTTTCCCCTTTTTCCAGCGAACTATCTGACATAGAATCTTTGTCTGATACAGGCCTATGATATAGGCCTAATTCTCCTGAAAAAGGCCTATGTTTTGTTTGACCTTCTGAAGCTAAACATGAAGGCCCTGGCAAAACTGGAGCAGTAGAGGATGAGGGTAACAATTCGGAAAATACACTTTTAAAAGACTGAACCGTAGCTAACATCTCAGTCCTCATACTTTCCAATAAACTTTTCATAAGTTTAGAATACTCACTAGCCTATTAAGGCACGGACCACAAAGAGGCTTTTGGTAACTGGAAGGAAGCTTGACTTTACAGCTGCCACAGCGTTTTGTAATTTGTTTAGAAGCTGGGGCTGTTGGTGGAGCAGATGAATCAGGTCCTTGGTTTTAGATGCCACACTTGCCTGCCTCCCTTCTTCCTCTATCTTGGCAGCCGCGATGTTTGTGCGGCCGCACGGCTCGCACACCCCTAAGGCCGGCCCTGCCCCCACACTGTCTCTGGCTCCGAAAAACCGCCTGAAGGTCCGCAGCGGCGTCAGCAACAGCATGCAGAGCAGCGCGCAGGAGAAGTGACATTAGAGTCAGCGGCCAGAAATGACGCCGCGTGGCCACAACAAGGCTTGAGGCGCCCAACACCTCCCCCAGCCAGAACCGGCACCCATGCCACTGCAACAAACACAGGGCGACCGCAGACAGGCAATGTCGGAACCTCTCAGCCACAGCTAAAAACCAAGCAACATACATTGCAAAAACGCTGGGGTCTCAGGAGTCAGCCAGCCCAGAGGAGGAAGGTGAGATCCTGGAATAAATAAGGGGAGCCCTCCGTAGTAGGCAGCAAGGCCGCAGGGAGACATGCCATTAGCAGAGCTGCACAGAGGGGGACCTGCAGCCTTCACAGTCTACCAGCCGGTCAGGAAAAATAAATAAACGTGACGCTGTTCCTGGACGGTAGAAAACACAATCGAAAACTGAGGGGGGTCGAGAGAGATTTTTAAAGTCTGTTCAATTGTGTTTCCTGTAGAAGGAGGAGCCAATTATCTCTCAGGTTGCTGTCTTGGAAGATGATTGGAGAAATACATCCTAGCGTTTAGATACACACAGACAGCCACAACTACTAGAGCTGAGAAGAGTGATCGCCGCTCTCGATCAGTGAAGCCGGCATACAGTAGTGACAGCTGCACACATTCATCGAATCAACTACATCGACCCAATCTCCTTGTGACTGCAATTATTCTCTTCCTGGGGTCATAAAATAGGTCAATCCATAGACGTTGCTTCTATCTTAGAATTCCTTCAAAATGGGGGTAGATCATGGGATCACAATCAGTACTCTCAAGGTGCAGATAGCGACTTGAATAAAAATAAGCATTTCATCCTCTAATATCTAGATTCCTCTCTAACAAGGTTGAGGACAATTCCGACAAGTTCAGTCCTTAAATGGGAACTGTCAGTAGCTCTATAGCTAAAACCTTGTCTGAACCAACAGACTCTCTAAAATTGCCTTCTGTCAAGTTGGCCTTACCAATTGCAGTTACGTCGGCCTCGTGTGTCAGCGAGACCCAACCTTTATCTTGTAAATATTTTTTCCAGGTTTTCTACCAAAAGTCTCATATGAATTTCACTGCTTTCAAGATAGTGTTGCCTTCCTGTTGTAGCGATTCAGCAAGTACTCCATTTCCATGTAAGAAGATGTATTTTGCTGTATCTGGAATCAATCAGGCGTCAAAATCCCTTTTTGTCCTACACTCAAGCAGCAAGAAATGATACCAAGCTTCCAAACATTCTATTGCTAGGTGGATACAACAGGCCATCCAGAAAGCGTTCAAATCTGTTGCAGAAAAAATCCTCATAAACCTGGATGACGCATTCCACATGACCCTTAGCTACAACTTGGGCCAAGAGGGTTGGTTGCATTCCACATAAAGATCTGTAGAGAGGCTACATGGTCAAATTATTTTACTCCTACACCATCGCTAACACTTTGGGGGTGATTTACTAACCTAAACACACGCACGCACCAGGTGCGTGTGATTTTTACACAGCAAAGCGTATTTATGAACCAAAAAGTCTCTATAAGCATGTTTCCACTAATGCCATATATGGAAAAATCATGCACATGATGCATATATAATGCTGCTTCACAGTTTAGACAAAAATGGTTAGCTCATGCATTTACATTCCTGCATTCATCAACGCAAGCAACACAATGTAGAGCTAATTTACACAACATCACCTTGCAATTCAGGGCAGGGCTTTGCACAACACACCTGCTGGGTGTGTACACACTACAAAGGTGTTTAGATTCCACCCATAGATCATGCTGGGAGGGAACACACTACAGAGGTGTATACATGTTCGTGGTGTGTTTATAAGGTTAGTAAATCAACCCCTTATTCTCAGTATCCAGTTGTGCTTCTGAACTTCAATGGGCAAATGGAACATGCTTTTGTGATCAGTTTAAGAAGTTACTGAGATCTTACAAAATTCATAGCACGTGCAGTTGATCTGCCTTAGCAGATTTGACATTCACAAAGACTTGGTCAGGGAGAGAGGAAGTTCTGAAGGGAAGAAAAGCCTGTTGCCACTGGCCTTTAGACCCTTGGTTCTCAACTGGTGGGTCGTGACCCAAAAGTGGGTCCCAACCCCGTGTTCAGTGGGTCACCGCATGCCTTCCACTTTTCTAGGCGAGAGGCTTCTCTGCCTCCCCCTAGCGCAGCACTGTAAGTTCTCACACCAAGCAGACATTCAAAATATGCTGCCTGGTGCTGAGTGTCAGATTGAGGTGGGGTAGGCGGGGGGTATGGCCGCGACGGAGCTCCATCCATTCTTGCATTGCTTACATCTCCCTTGCGTGTCCTGTAGAGGCGCCTGGACCGGAGTGATGTCACAGTATGGCTCCCAGCACCTCTACAGGAATGCATGGGAGCTGTAGAAGCAATGCACATATGGATGGAGCTCCCTCACAACACAGCAGCCCACACTGGATCCCAGGTTAAAGATCTACTCCGGTTCTCGTAAGATAAAAAAAGAGTGTTTTTGGAGTGTATAAGTGTGTGAGAGAATGTCTGTGGTTGTGTGTGAGATTGTGTCTGTACTTGTGTGTGACTGTCAATGTTTTTGAGGGTCTGTTGACACTAGTACAGTCCCATTAATGCACTGTACCACGCAATCGCGCCTACTATGCTTTCTGGTGTGGGAGGTGCGTTGCATTGCCATTCATTTGAATGGCATCCCAAACGCACCTCCCACTCACAGTTCAATCGCCTGCACCGGAACGCACAGTACTGCAATGTCGTGCTTTCCATTGCAGTGCGAAGTGGGTCCCGACTTAATGATCGAGGACCTGAGGTTACACAGGTTGAGAACCACTGCTTTAGACTTAGCACTAACTCTATTTGCAGTAGTCTTCCTGGACAGCGTAGATTACCCGCATTATTATTGTCCTACAGCTGCTGTCCTGAAAGACTCTGGAACTAGTTACTGGTGAGTCCAATACTGATTTACACAGCCCATAGTTACCAGTTGTCAAAAAAAGTGCACCTCATTACACTTGAAAAAATGCCCCATCCACTTAAAATGCATGTGAAACCAATTTTGTTTTAAGTTTTGGATATACCGTTTCCCCCAAAATAAGACCTACCCCGCAAATAAGGCCTAGTACTATTTTTGGGAATTTCTAAAATATAAGACCTACCCCAAAAATAAGACCTAGTTGTGACCATTCCCAGGGCCGGTGGTGGCATAAGGGGGAACTTGAAGAGCCGCGGGAGAGAATCAGCGGTGCCAATGAAGCCAGCGCTAGAGGAAGCGAGGCGGCACCGGAGGGAGCAGAGCAGCATAAGCCGATGTTTCCTCTATAGCACCGGCTCCTGTCACTGGCGGAGTGATACCAAATGCACTCCGCCTGTGACGAATCGATAGTGAAAGTGCGTTTCGCTCATTTTGGCCAGCGATTGGTTACCAAATTGCTCTTGGAAAGGTATGGCACCCCTGATTGCCCTTATCACCCTATTGTTAACTTTGCCATTTTGGATTATTTCATTTGGATTTGCGTTAACTTTGCATTGTTGTACATTAAAAAAAATAAGACCTACCCCGAAAATAAGACCCAGTGTGTTTTTTTGAGCCAAAAATAATATAAGACAGTGTCTTATTTTCGGGGAAACACGGTAGTTAAGGACCCTGTCAGATTTGTGTTACTATATGTCCCACATTAGTGAAATGTTGAATTTTCCATCACTTTCTGTACCAGAGACATTGTTTGCCAGGATATAACGATGGTTGATCTCTCAAGCAGGAGCACAAGCAGCAATAAAACCCCAGTAGATAGTTTAACATTTCCTGACTCTATTTAAAAAAAGATGTAGATCCTCAAATCATCTGCGGACACTGTCCTTCCATCTGGAGGGTGACTACTTTTGTTCCTCATGGTCCCTGTGTGTGCTGTAAAGTAGCCACTGATCTAAAATCACTCCTGTGATGAACTACAATCTCAATACAAATTAATAAACTAAACGTGAGATTGTAGTCTGTCACGGGAGCGAGCTTGGAGCGGTGGCTACTTGTGTTAAGGTCATAAAAAAAAAAAAAAGGTTATCTATATTTAAATGATTTGGGTGCAGTTTTCTTTTAAACCACTTGAAGACAGGGGAAGGGGGTTACACCCCCTTCCTGTCCAGGCCATTGTCCAGTATTCAGTGCTGCAGTACTTTGCTGACAGGCAACGCTGTACTGAAATTAATTTTATACCATTTGTTGGGGACACACAGAGCTTCCTTTCGGTGGTATTTAATCACCACTGGGGTTTTTATGTTTTACTATAGAAAGAAAAAAAGTATCTGAAATTTTTTTTTTTTTTTAAAAAGCCTTTTCCTTTTATTATGTTAGGAAACATTTACTATTACCCCATTTTTTGGTAAAATATAAAAGACGGGGTCAGTCGGTTAAATAGACACCAAACACGTCAAGCCTTACAATTGCGCGTGCCTGCGAAATCGCAAAAAACTACCACACCCAAAGTTGGCTATAGGCAATGCTTTTACCACTCATCAGTTTAGTGTTAAGTTATTGATGGCCCTAAAATGATTGCTCTCACACTGACGTTCACGATATGTAACATGCGTGGCGTAATGGGCGCAATTGTCGTTTTCGCACGTAGGGAAGCCCGACCCATGTTTGCATGTGTATAAGGGGACGGGGGACTTTACATTTTTTTTGTGTGCGCTAAGAAGTCCCCTATCTGATATCAAATTATAATGACGGGTCCACCAGCTTCTCTCGGCTTCTGTAGTTGGAGAGTGACAGCTGAATGTAGAAGTGATGTAATAAACATCACTTCCGCACTTTCAACACCAAAGGGGAGATCAGAGAGTTTGTGTACTGAGCTCCCTCCGATCTCCCTGCACAGAGCCACAGTGACGATCACGGGCTGCCCGGAGCCCGGGATTGCTTCAGCGGAGGGGGCGCACGAAGGTACAACATACAAGCGATCAGGTGGCTCTACAGACGCTGGACCGCTTGTATTTAAACAACCATCACTGGCTGTTTCAAATTTTGATAAGTTTCCCGCTCATGCGCACCAGATGGCGCGCACAAAGGACGTTTTAAGACGCCCACTCACATCTACAAGGCTGCCGTCCAGCCGTTTTCCTATGTTTAGCGGACGGGAGGTGGCTAATATTTATACACAAAGAAAACTATATTGTGTATCTTACAGGTTGGTACACATTTCATCTATTAAATAGTAAAATCATTTCCCTTCTTTCCCTGTGATGGACTTCAATCTCATTTAGTTCACTAATTTGTATTGAGATTGGAGTCCATCACAAGAGTGATGACTACTTTATAACACACACAGGGACCATGGGCAATAAAAGTAGCCACCCTCCAGAAGGAAGGACAGGGTCAGCAACAATTCAGAGATGATTTGAGGCTCTACAGCTGAGTGATACACAAATAACATACATTTTTGTTAATAGTTAAATATACATCCAAGTACCTTAACTCCTGAGTTTAGTGTCACTTTATGGTATAAGAAGACTGCCAAGTACTGACCTACAAAAGTCCACTCACCGATGTTGGACAATGCTTTTTGAGAGGGTGTGTTGTCTCCCCAGTGTAGCTATTTGCAATGGCCACTACACTGGACTGTTTATACCAAGTTACTTCACTTGCAATTGAATGTTTTGGACAAGCAAATGCAACTTTAGGGTGCATGGTTTGTTTAAAAAAAAAAAAATCCTTGAAGGCCCATTCATGTGGTGACCCCTGCTTTTTACTGCACCAGATCACACAGAAAACAATGTTTTCTCTGTATCATTCATACCACAACACAGGT
>NW_017308326.1:104480-107330 GCF_000935625.1 Nanorana parkeri | reverse complement strand
CAACACAGGTCTGGTAGGCACTACTGCGGGGTGGGGGGGGGAGGCGGGGAGCAGACATGCTGCAGTGTGGGGATCTGAATGGAGTGTACACTAATTAAAAAAATAAACAGTGATACAAAACACACCAGCCCTCTGCTAAGATGCAGCACTTTAGTACACAGGCTAGTGTGATTGGGCACTGAGAGTTTTGACAAGCCAGCCAAATAAGGGATGACTATGGAGTCAATTCACAAAGCTTTTATTACTGATGTCATCCGTTCTTAGATATTGCACGCATTTTAGGTTGGCTCAATTCACCAAATGATTTAATGCTTAGAATATCCACCAATTAACATGTTTGCAGAAGTAATATTTTCTTGTGTAACACATTAATGTTTCAATCATTATTTTAACAAACCTAAAATAATTAAATAAGTACAGAAGTTCAATTCACAAAGACATTTTGGCCATTTACAGATCGTTACATAAGTGCCTCCTTCCGGGAGTTGTGATGATCTTTTACTGGCAGTATTCTCTGCTCTGAAAGGGAGATTTGAGGTGAATTGATAACTTCTGGTAGTGAAGCCTCTTTTCTGCAGTTTTTGGAAGATAGAACTACTGGCCTGTTTTTTAAAATTTTATTTATATATAATATACTGTCATTTTATTTTTTTGGAGTGGGGTTGTAATTCATAAACTTTGTAACATGTAAACCAACAGTTTTAATAAAGTTGTTTACATACAACAGTGCAGCCTGTTGAAAACACATCATTTGCAGGCAGTTCTCCTCCCCTTCTGGTCCCAGAATTCATCAGCCAAACTTATTTTAACACCTTAAATGTTAATTCTATGATTCAAGATGTACCATTACGCTTCAGTTGCCAAAATAACTGAACACATAAACACAACTTCCTAACGCTTCACTTGGAAGCCTTAACAAACATGCTAAATAACCATGGGGAGTTTCTGAATACCATGTTTTCAAATGAGAAAAAAAAAAAATGAGGTGAATTAACTAGAGTAAATAAAGTTTTTCGTGTTTTGGTACTTCCCTGTTAAATGGTGCATGTTTTTGCATTTGGTTTAATCAAAACTCAGTCTGGGTAGCCACAAATTTCAAAGCATTTTTCTGATGTATTTGTTACCACCTCAGAACAGGGTTGTTTTTGCCACGTTTCCATCTACCATAATGTTCTTGGACAATCTATAGCTGCCTTGACACACATGACACTACTGATTAAAATAAGTTGCCCATGTGACTATAAATGTTGGGGAAGGTTTCCATTTGAATGGAGGAAGTCACTTGGATGAATGATTAACATCTTAAACATTACAGACCATGAGTATTTGAATGTAACTAATTACTACAGAAAGAAGAACCTGAACACGTGAAAACCTTTCTATAAAAGGATGTTTGTTGCAATCATTTCATGTGTGCTGATTATTTAAAAAGGTTTCTAAAAATGTGCTGTAATTTGGTAGGGTGTATGTTTACTTGACTTACAAACCATTCATATGCTCCGCCTCATGTGACATCAGAGTTCTCCTCCAATTACTGCTCTCCATCCCGATACAGGGGGCTGACAGCTCGGCCTTGTGCAACGATCACACCGGTTTCCATCCTGATACAGGAGGCAAGCTCTGCCTCCTGCAACACTTTCCTCCCCCCCAACCTCTCTGCATGCTGAAACCTTCTCTTCTCCTGGCCGGTACACAGACCAGCACCTGGCGGGGAGGAGAGAAGCATGACATTTTCGGCCGTCGTGTCATTTTTGGCCAAAATTTCGGTGCATCATAAGCGATGCAAAGTCAGAGAAAGCTTATGATAAAGTGAGTCTGCATATATTTGTATGCAACATTGAGAGGGTATCAAGCTGTTATTTCTTGTTCGGTATGAGATCACAATCTGGATGAAGACTCTTGCAATGCGATTTCAGCACCAGCATTATCACTCCATACAAAGGATCTTTTTGATGCACTTTGTGTGGACTAAAGATGAAAGTGAGATAATTTTTTTTTATTGACGTTTAGTTTTGCATGCATATGAAAAATTAAACCGTTTTGGTACAGAAACATGGTCTATATGCCCATAAAGGTGTTTAATTGAGAGTCCAGATATGGGAGAATGACCAGTGCCTACACAGGCATGGCAGAGTGGCATGCTCACAGCTGGCGCTACAAAATTTAAGCAGATCCTCAGATAAAGTTACCCATTCACTGTCACACAATGCCCGTTCGAATTAGAACTCCAGGCAAGTAGTAAAATTAGTATATACACAAGTAGTATATACACAATGAGAGCCGTTATAAGTTACCCTCCCCCCCCCCGTTGAGATAGTAAAGGAAAAGCAGCACACTGATGAGCTCATCTTTGTTCTTTCCTCCTATATGCATGCTCCTTGCACTACCAAGTCAAATGCATGTACTTGCAGTAAAAACAACAAAAGAAACAATAACGTGTCAATTACAACGCTGCTTTCATTTGTATTTTAGATCTACCTTGAGTTAATCTTAACTGCACTTAAAGCCCAACTCCAAGCACGATAATCTTACTGGAGTTCAGCAAGTTGCCATGATCAGCAAGGCCTTCTTCTGCCCAGAGTTAGGCTTTAACATGTTTTCCACCACCATAGCTCCAAATAAAAGCGTCTGTAAAATAAATTACTTCAGAAATATATATATATAAAAATGTCAGATTTAACCCCTTCGTGACTGACGACGTACAGTGTACGTCGCCAGCATCGGGGCTGTTTAAACAGACTCCCGGCGACTTTTGCCGCCGGGAGTCTGTTTAAACTTGTAGAGCCGACTGTCGGCTTTACAACAGAAGCGATCCTGGCGACTTACCTGTCGCCAGATCGCTTCTGCGTC
>NW_017308326.1:101796-103404 GCF_000935625.1 Nanorana parkeri | reverse complement strand
ATATAAACAAGTAGTATATACACAATGAGCGCCGTTATAAGTTACCCTCCCCCCCCCCGTTGAGATAGTAAAGGAAAAGCAGCACACTGATGAGCTCATCTTTGTTCTTTCCTCCTATATGCATGCTCCTTGCACTACCAAGTCAAATGCATGTACTTGCAGTAAAAACAACAAAAGAAACAATAACGTGTCAATTACAACGCTGCTTTCATTTGTATTTTAGATCTACCTTGAGTTAATCTTAACTGCACTTAAAGCCCAACTCCAAGCACGATAATCTTACTGGAGTTCAGCAAGTTGCCATGATCAGCAAGGCCTTCTTCTGCCCAGAGTTAGGCTTTAACATGTTTTCCACCACCATAGCTCCAAATAAAAGCGTCTGTAAAATAAATTACTTCAGAAATATATATATATAAAAATTTGTCATTTTCAGGCCTAAAATGTGGAATATAACATGGGTGCAAAAAATGAAAAAAGGGCCTCAGTCATGAAGGGGTTAATTTGTTAATGGAAGACCAAGATTCTGATTGAGCAAAGTCCAAGATTTATTTAAAATTTAATTAGGCATTGCAAAGGCAGGACACTAAATGATAGACTTCACTTCCCAGCCCCGAGAATACATTTCACTATGAAAACCATTAACATTTATCAGTAACAGGATTGATGCTTCACATTTTGAGAATGGAAATTGCCTCAGACAGGCACCTGTGTACTTTGGCTTTACCATCTTCTTCAAACCAAGGACCCGGGGCACAGTAAAGGCTTGAATAGCTGCCTATTTTCCCACAAAATGGAGGAAACCATAACGTTAAATATGCCAATTTCATGTGGAGGGAGTAAAAACACAGGGGCTCAATGTAGCTGTTAAATAAGTGAAGATCGCACTGTCACGTCACACCCTGCCCATTAAAACCCACAAAGCATTTGCCAAACACAGCTTAAAATAAAAAGTAAAACAAAGTTCTGCATTGTTATAAAACTTGATAAAAAATAGTATTTCAAACTGTACAGTCACCAGAAGTACACAATTATCAAAATTCACAGAGTTCACTTGGCATCACCAGACGCCTCTGCTTTCTGTGCCTGTGAAAAGAATAAATGATCATTAGTTTCAATGCTTCCAAACGTTTACAAAGAATACATTTAAGGAACACTTACCTGATCAGACTTTGCGTCTCCATTCTCTGCAGCATTGGTGGCATCTTTTCCAGAATCTCCCTTTCCTTTCTTGCCTTTGGGAGCTTTTTCAACTTTCTGCAAAGAAAAATAAGATAATTTGGAAACGGATAATCATCTTTTGACATTTAGAATTGAAACATCATCGGGAGCAGCAACAATCCCCAGAACAGTGGACAACAATGAACTTGCTGTGCCCTGTGTAAGTTTCAAAAATTCTAAACATTAGTTTTTAGGGTGTTCCACTGCACTATCATGCTGGTTATGATGCTTTCTATACAGAAAACCCAGTACACATTAAATACCAGCTACAGGCCCTCATTTAAGTGTTATTTTGGTGACAGCACCAACAAAATTTCAATTGTTTGCCAGTTTTGATCAATTCCCCATGTGTATTATGGTGGCACCTGCAATGGAAAAGGAGCTGCAGGC
>NW_017308326.1:55172-101780 GCF_000935625.1 Nanorana parkeri | reverse complement strand
CTATGGGTCCAGGGCAGCCCGATGACCACGATATCCTGGGCTCATAGGAAGTGGCTTGAACTTTAGACATTCTACTCAAAAGAGAAGCACCATCCAGCAGTTGAAAAGGCTGCGGCAGTGCCAGCGATTTTTCGTTTTTAATTATAAGTGCCAGAGCTGCATTTGTTTCTTGATGCTGGAGATTTTCATTAAACCGGAGCTGGCCTTTAATTTTATTAACATGCTAATCAACAATATCCATCAATAAAATTGTACACAAGAGCCGTAATATTTTGATTGCATATAAACAAGTCTGTGGCGGAATTCTATACTTGCCTTTGGAGCAGCTGGAGCCTTCTTGGGTTTTGCCTCTGCTTTAGCTGGGACTGGTTTCTGGGGAGATAACCAAGGGGGAAGAAAAAATAAGTGAGCCATATTCTGAAGATTAGGCCTAGATTGACAAGATACTGTTATAAAAACACATTTTCATTAACTAGATACTCACAGAAGATAGCCGGGCAGATCTCCTTTGTGGCTAAATAAAACAAAAGCACAAGAACAATTAAAACAAGCATGATTATAATGTCTACGAAAGGCAGAGTAGGCTTATTACTTTACCTCATCCTTTGCTTTGGACTTGTCAACTTTTGCATCTCCTTCAGCCTTTAAGATAGGACAAGATAACATAACTATTCAGCATACATCATAAATATAAGGATTCAAATAGCAATCTGAGTAAAACATTTTCAGAGAACAAGCACTACTAATTAACAATTTAAATAAAAACCAAGGTGTTTTTTTTATTCTGTGTAAATTACACAAATGTGTAGTAGACTGCATATACAACTCTTGGTGGTGGCAAGAAAGTAGACAGCATCACGATGTTTGGATTCAACCCCATTTTCAGCTAGTGTATGGATGCTTTTTATAGCTCTGCAGACTATTAAAAGTGACACTAAACTCAGGTGTTAAACCTTAAAAATACATTCAAGTACTTGAACTACTAACAAAATTTATCTTATTTGTGCATTATTCGACTGTAGATCCTCAAATCATCTCTGAATTGGTGCTGACACTGTCCTTCCTTCTGGAGGGTGGCTACTTCTGTTCCTCATGTTCCCTGTGTGTTGTAAAGTAGCCACCACTCCAAGCTCACTCCCATGATGGACTACAAGCTTACATTTAGTTAGCCAATTTGTATTGACATTTTAGACTATAACTTCAATACAAATCAGTAAGCTAAACGTGATATTGTATGTAGTCCATCACAGGAGTGAGCTCGGAGCGGTGACTACAACACACGCACAGGGACCATGGGGAAGAAAAGTAGCCCCCCTCCAGAAGGAAGGACAACATCAGCACCAATTCAGAGAATTTGAGGATCTACAGCCGAGTGATACACAAATAAGATACATTTTGTTAATAGTTCAAGTACTTGAATGTATTTTTAAGCTTTAACTCCTGAGTTTAGTGTCATTTTAAATACATTTTATAGGCCTTTCTGAAATAAATGGGACAAACTGCCGCCCACGACAAGGGCATATTGTTTTGTAATTGATAAAAAAAAAAAAAACACTTTAGAACCCATCTTAAATAAGACATGGCGCAAACTATGGCAATCAAATATTCTACAAATCCAGTGAATACACAAAGCAAACAGAAGTCAAAACGTACTACAGGGACCTCCACTAGCGTTGTAATTGTTTATATGTACCTTAAGGTCATGGGAGACTAAACACAAGACATACAAGAACTGGTTCCCCTACACTGCCTAAATGTAAAATATAATTAAAACTATAGGTTGCTCATTACCCTTGTTTCCTCAGAGGAACACGGCATGGATTATAAACCTAATCGAGAACCCTATTTTATAAAGCTGTCGGGATAACACAAGTAGCTTAAAAAAACTGAGCACCATCTAAAGAGGTCATATCCTACCAGAAAATGGCTACTGGCTACATCACAGCAGTGATGGACATTGATAAAGCACTGTTCCCAATATTCTTAAAGCAGGGAATACTGAACAATCTGGATGCGCAGGTTAGGAAATCCTGATGCTGACATTACAAGCCCTACACGTCTCCGGGGAAAACAAAAAAGGGAAGGAGGGAATCACGTGATTATAAATCATCTCCCCCTGGCATTGTTTACTGAACATGTAAATTGACTTATGGCCACTCTGAAGCGTTGTTTGAAATTCAGACTGGTAACATCAAAGTGTATATGTTTTAACGCTCTCCTACAAAATGAAAAATAAAGTTATAGCCCGCCTCTGCACGGTGCCCTAAATCGATTGCGGCTACAAACATGAAAGCACGTTACTGCCGTGGGCTTCTCGGTACAAGGCGGGCTTATCCACCATTGCAATCATTTCCACACAGCATCCCTCAGGCAACACCCGACCACCCCACCCTGACAAGAAAAGCCGTAAGGGGCACTTGGCTCCGCCCAATTTCGTGTTCGCGCTCCTTGTTTTGGCGGAAGCCCCGCCTCCCTTCGCACTTTCCCGCGTTGTATAGTTTAAACGGCCAGTTAATTACCCGCCTGCTCCTTTCAAATGCCATACCTAATCGTTTATTTCACACATATACAAAAATATCTTCTCCTGCGACTTTGACATTCTCACATGCTCGCGCGCACACCCTACCTTTCGTTTTGGCATGGTTGCTGTTCGGACGGCACAATTGGGAAAAATTCAACAACTTCTTTCCGTTACTTCCCAGCGACTAAAACAAGCGCCGGCTGTGCTCGCCCCTTTTATACCCGGTCCGGAATCCGACCGGTCAAATCCGGATCGCGCCTTGTGCTGTCGTTGATTGGCTCTGCGCTGACACGTGGGTTGGTCAGTCTGGGCGGGAGCTGGGAGGAGAGTGGGTGCGCGCCAACAGGAAGAAGAGCTTGCGTGGGCGAGTGAGGAGGGGGGTGAGAGAGAAAGGGCGCGCAGCGCTGGCTGACAGGAGAAGGTGTGTGTGTTTGTGTGGCTGCTTGCACCCTTCTTGCTATTTTTTTTAAATTGTACTAAAAGGTGCCCATGGTGGCAAGTGTTTGCACTGAGCAAAGCGCATAACGTGCCTGTTGAATGTGTAATGCAGATACGCACGTCGAACGGTGACCGCAGTGACATTATCTGAGAGGGAAAAAAAAAATGTCCTTTCTTTTTAGCCAACGTTCATTTTTTTTGAGTAGTGTTAATACGACGTTGCATACAAGTGACGGCTGAATGAGCATACTGCTTTCTTCATACTAAGTACTCTTATACCGCGATGTTTTTTTTTTTTTAGCGCTGTCTGAGATGCACGTGCACAAATCGTGCTTATGGTACATAGAGTGCGGAGCGCGCACATCGTATGGCTGAAGCCGCTTGTGGTTTGGGCCCTTAACTTGACACGGAGGGAGCCAAGCTCATCTGGCATGGCTGCTGGATGCTCCATGTCAAAGGCAGTAGACCGTATACCGACTCCATTTTTGCACAGCTTTCGAGTACTGCTAGTTGTGTTTCCTGTTTCAGACAATGCATTAGACCATAGTGAGGTACAAATGCTACCAGGTAGGAGCAATAAGCTGCAATAGAAGGGAGCTTTACATTTAGTAAAATTGGATTTAAAACAGTTCCAAGTGCTGCATTCTAAATGTATCCAATTCTACATGTATCCATTTTTTTGGGGGTACAAATTGATTTCAAGGCCATGCAGTATCTGGCGTTCTGCAGGCACTTGTTTTGTTATGTGTCCTGTCACATTTATTTGGGGTGGGGGGGGAAAGTGCAACAGACGTGTAAGATGGGTGGAGAGAGTAGTAGGGTAACAAAGAACTATTGTTCTTGGTATAACATAGAGAGCTTACAGCTGGTCACAGACATCAGAAAAGGGTCACATGTGCAAGCAGAACTTCACTGTTTTACAATGTCCTTTGGTTTGATTTTAGCCCTAAACAGGAATACTAGACCAGGGCTCAAAATTTCAAGTCCTGAGGTACTAGCCAGGGCTTAAGAGTTACTCGCCACCAGTTGTCCCACCTAACCCCTACCCTGCCCCCAAACTTAACTCCGCCCCTAAACACACCCTCTTAAATCATAGTTGCCGCTGTAAACAGCAGATTAGGGATTCCTGCTGCAGGAAAACGCAAGTTCCAGACGCAGGAATCCCTGAAATATAGGTGTAAATTGGGGCCTAATATACACTAAAACACTTCTCAACGTTACACACACATACCCACCACCACTCCGAACAAATATAATAATAAAATTCCCACACAAAAAAAAAATACACCCCCCCTTATTAACCCCTCCCTCCCACACATAAAATACACTCCCCCTTGAACTGTCAGAGCTTCGGCCGAAGGAAGCCAGAGCTGACAGGGGCTGCTCTGCGGTCAGCATCTGAAACAGATGCAGACCGTGGAGCTTCTCCCACAAGTCAGGTAAGCGGTCGCGTGCCTGACATGTCAGCTGTCTGCGGGCCGCAATTGGCTCGCGGACCGGTACTTGGAGACCCAAATGTCCTGTACTAGACCATGAATGTAGGCAAAAGATGGAGAAGCGATAGGCATAACAAATGCCCAGGTCATGCAAGTGGTCTTTTTTAATTTAATTACAGGTATTTATATAGTGCTGACAATTTATGCAGCGCTTTACATAGTTGCACATTCACATCAGGCCCTGCTCTCAAGTAGCTCACAATCTAAAGGTGCCCATACACTGCTCGATTCTCGTACGAGAATCGCGGGAGATGCCGCGATCGTACGAGAATCGAGCAGTGTGAACGAAGACGTGCGACCGTTTCTACTGTACGGTCGCACGTCTTTTGTCTAAGGAGCACGCTAGAAAACCAGCCAAGAATCGAACGATTTTCAGCTGGTTTGAACGGTGCTCGGGAGACAAATGCTGAACGGGCCGGTGTGCGCACGCGCACACTGCCCGTTTAGCATGGCGGGCTTGTGATGATCGAGAGTACGATCTGCCTGTCCAAGATGGGCAGATCGTACTTTTTTTTAATCACTTTACAACCATCGCAAGACTAAGGTCTTGCGATGGTTGTACAGTGTATGGCCACCTTATGGTCCCTATCTCGCATGTATGCATACGAATATCTCACATGCATACATACGAGGGCCAATTTAGGCAGGAGCCAATTAACCTACCGGCAATCAAGGGGAGGGATGCAGTTTCACCTGATACAGGTTTATTGGGGGGGGGGGGGGGGGTGAAACAATCATAAACAAATTGATTTCTAAACAGAGTAAATGCTTTATCCCCACTTATTAATGAGTGATTTATCCAAAATTTGATGAGCTCAATCAAAAACATTTGGCAGATGCAAACTACAATTAGGAGTTGAATTTTGATGGTCATTTGTGGCTCTTTAGTGGGAAGCTGGGCACAATTTTGTCAAATGGGATGGGAAGATGGGCACAGCGGTGGGGACGTCTGTCAATGTAGAAATAATAAAGGAAAAAAAACAAACATGGGTGCTTTCATATGGCCTAAGCTAGTCATACACGGTCTGTTTTCTTATTTTCTCCTACATCCATACGGTGATAATAGTGATGTGCTTGGTGCAAACAGTTCACATGAGTTAAGGTGCCCATACGCCTTACGATTATCGGACGATTTTCGTATGCGATCGACTTTTCGGCCGATAATCGTATGTGTGCATTGCAGTGTCTGACCGACAGTACTGTACAATCGTACTACTTTTATAGGGTCAAGCATGTTTGAAAACTTTGCTAGATCGTACGAATGTCGTAAGGTTGCTGGCGTTTCCGTCCATCAAAAGTAGTACGATCTACACTGCGCTTACGAAAATACGGCAAATCAATTACCGCATTTCGTCCAGGTGCTTTTAGTTAATTACGGCTAAATTAATCTTGCGATCATCGGGGCAGGATGGGGCTGCCGTACGAAAATCGTATGACTATTCAATCATCGGACGAAAAGTTTTGTCCGATAATCGTAAGGTATATGGGCACCTTTAGCCCAAGCACACTCAAACATGATTTACACACCCCTTCCGGTGCAATCAGTTGCAGCAGGCACATTGCTCCTGCCGCAACTGCTGTTTTGCTGACATACAGCAGCACCCCCAATCTACTTGAGTCATCTCCTTAAAAAACATACTAAAAAGGGAATTTATCAAAATGTGGAGCAGTTGCCCATGGCAACCAATCTGCATCTCTTCAATTTGTTCAGTTAAGATTTGAAAATTAAAGATAGAAGCCGATTGGTTGCCATACACAGCTGCTCCAGATTGTGTCTGCTCCAGTTTTGATCAATTCCCCTCACTGTTCAGTACTGGTCTTTTCAGGAATCTACCTGAAAGATGATTGTCTCCTCAGTCTACAGGAAACATGATCAGACTAGCATTTTTAAAGCATCTCTATTTACATTCAGTAGACAGAACCACCACCAAGGAAGAGAGAAACCAATTTAAAATCAATAAAACAGTAGATCTGATAAAAAGTACTGTCCTTTAAGACTTCCGGAAAGACTGTTACTGGCACCTAATGATGGGGTTCCCTAATCATTTCCCAGACAGCCACCTAAAAAGCTATAGATTTTTTTTTTCTGTCGGCCTATGATCAGATGGAAAAAGTGCAACAGATTCCTCCATCTACACTAAACTGTGTGGACGGAGGAATCTCCCACTGCGCCAAGCTTCAGTATCTCGCTAGTTGGCCCTGCTGACTCTCAAAATACCTGACCAATGCCTGTATCCAATCAGATTGTTCAGGTATTATGACAGCCAGCGGGGCCGACTAGCAAGATACTGAAGCTTGACCCAGTGACAGATTCCTCCATCCACACAGTTTAGCGTAGATGGAGGAATCTGTTGCACTTTTTCCATCTGACCATCGAAAATCTGCAGATAATCTATAGGTGTATGGCCAGCTTAAAGTGACATTAAACCCTCAGATTTTTTAACATGAAACAATAGTGTAATGTGTGCCTTACTGTAATCCATGTTTGTTTCCCTTCTCTTTGCTGCTCTTCCTTTTAAATCTGTATCTGTTCTCATGCTCTGCAGAACTTCTGTTTTGCAGCAGACTGCCTTGTCTCAGGAATGGATACACGGTGTCTGTGTATAAGTTTGTATAGGCTTGTAACCTGAGCCAGCACTACAGGAAGAGGCCCTGAGCTGAAAAGAGAAGTTCTCCCCAAGCATGAGAAGACATGAGGATTTAAAAGGAAGAGCAGCAAAGAGAAGGGAAACAACCATGGATTACAGTAAGGCGCACATTACAGTATTGGTTTATGTTAAAAAATCTGAGGGTTTAATGTCACTTTAAGGCCTTGTTCACACCAAATGCAGACCAGATCTGCATGAGTTTCTGCACACGCAGTGCAGTGGATTGTGCCGCGTTTTTGATGCATTCCGTGCCGTTTTTAGTTAAAAATTTAGTTTAAAATGGGCTTTCATTGCGTTCCAGAGCAGGTAAAATAGGGCTTGCTGCAGTTTTTTTTTACCTGCTCTGGAATGGAACGCTGCGATGTGAACTGGAGCTAAAAATACCATTGGAATATATTGGACGCAGTTTTGCTCCAGTCTGTAACTGCTCTGCTCCTGGAACGCGCTTGGTGTGAACAAGGCTTAAGAGTAACAAGTAATCAGGTTTACCACCGCCTATAACACCTTATGCCCAAAGGATACATCATTTTTTTTTCTCTCTATAATGCCTTACACAGCTGTTGGTTTGATTAGATAGCAGCTTTACTTGAAACCTCTGAAATCCTGTAATGCTAGCCATAAGGTGCCCATACACTGTACGATTATCGTACGAGAATCGCGGGAAATCCCGCGATCGTACGATAATCTCAAAGTGTATGGAAGGCGTGCGACCGTTTCTACTGTACGGTCCCACGTCTTCGGTCGAACAAGCAGGCTTGAAAACACGCCGAGAATCATATGATTCTCGGCGGTTAGTGGCCTGCTCGTTCGACAACTGCCGAACGGGCCGGTGTGCGCACGCGCACACTGCCCGTTTGCAGTCATCTGAAGCCCGCCCCTCATTGCAGCCATCGCAAGTACGATCTGCCTGTCCAAGATGGGCAGATCGTACGAGCTTTTAATTAGCTTACAACCATCGCAAGACGAAAGTCTTGCGATGGTTGTAAGGTGTATAGGCACCTTTAGTCTGCTCAAATGTTGGCCCATCCCTGCTGCATTGGCTGAAAATTGAGCCGTAGGTGACTGTCATCAACACATGGGTCATAAAAGTTGGACTAAAAAAACGCTTGTGCCAGGTGGAAAATTCTCAACTGAACAGTGACTTCTTCCAATCAGATGCAGTCAATGGTTTGGAAATACAATAGACCAGGGCTCAAAATTTCAAGTCCTGAGCTACTAGCCAGGCCTTAAAAGTTACTACGCCACCAGTTGCCCCACCTAACCCCTACCCTGTCCCGGCCTTAAATCCGCCAGGTCAGTGGTGTGACGCAGAGTACAGAGATCAGTAACAATGCACAGTACAGAAGTCGGTGGTGCAATGCAGAATACAGAGGCCAGCTGTGTGACGCACAGTACAGAAATCAGTAACAACGCAGAGTGCAGAGGCCAGTGGTGTGATGCACAGTACAGAGATCAGCAGCACAGAGGTCAGTAATGTAACGCACAGTGTAGAGGTCAGTAATGTAACGCTCAGTGCAGAGGTCAGTAATGTAACGCTCAGTACAGAAGTCAGTAATGTAATGTGCAGCACAGAGGTCAATGTAAAGCACAGCGCAGAGGTCAGCAGTACAGAGATCCTACATGTAGGGGGATAAAATCTCCTTTTCCCGTGCTGCCTACATTTCTGGCTGGGTGTCTCACTGTCTCTGCAGTCTTCCTCCCAGCCTGGCAGCTGAGGTGGGCGGAGGAACTGAATGTCATCGAGGGGGTGCGCCGCCGGCAGGACCAGGGATGGGACACTACCGCCGCGGCGATCGCTCGCTTCTGTTCTCTCTTCTCCTCCTTGGCCGCTCTGTAGCTATAGAGGAGAAGAGAGAACAGAAGTGAGCAATCGCCGCAGTGGTAGTGTCTCATCTCTGGTCCTGCCAGCGGCGCACTCACCCCCACGCAATTTTCACTCACCAATTGCAAGGGGGCGAGTGGAAATTTTAAGGCCTCCAATGGACGATAGGGGAGGTTTTTTTCCAACCATGCTGTTTAACATGCATGGGTGAATGGAAGAATTCTCTTTCATTCAGCCCATGGGCCGAATGAGGACAATCTACATGTATATGACTGGTATTAGGGCTTAAATAATGGTTTATCTAACCCACTTACTGAAGTAATCACGTTAATAGGATTTTCAGAGCATGGGATTATATTTTTTGAAAAATATATAGTTAGAGAGAGATGTAAGGAATGGTTCTTTTACCAACAGAGCTATTAGAAATATTTAAGGATACATCTTCTATCCAAAATCAGAGAGGGCTTAACTGGAAGTAGTGATTTCAATACTTCTGTTTTCCCACAGAAAGGGAGGGATTTACTTTGAAGAACTCTACTCCCAATGCTGACACTGAGCACTAAGGTATGGTGACTTAGGCACACAAACATATAAGCCAAGTGACACAATAACAAAACTTTCTCTGCAGTGTAGAGACCTACACGGCAAAGAACGGTCTTTCCCATATGGGGAAAAACGGCTTGAGTATATTTACTTTTGCTTTTCCAGAAAACTATACACTAAAAGTAGAGTCTTGGCCAATTGAACACATGATAAAGCGCTAAAGACTATACGCGCAAGAGAAAAAAGGGCAATAATGGAAACCTAATTAACTACACCTTTAGCTGCGCTATAATCATACTCAGGCAACAAGTATATTCTACATGAGCCATCTACATAGCCTATAGTAGGGTATACATGGACATATTTTCTTTGCTCAACCCGCAGGCTGAATAAAGAAAATATAACCGATTCCTCCCGCCACGCTAAAGCAGTGTGAATGGACAAATTATCTGCTGTTCACATTGTAATCTAACAGCGGCCGCTGTCAGATTACCCGAATGGTGCTTGCAGCTGATTGGCTGCAAGCACTATTTGGCTGAAGATTATCCAACATGCTCCATTGCAAAAGTCGATGTAATGATTGACTTCTGCCGATGGAATAGGATTAACAATGCAGCAAATTTCGTCAGAATCAGCTGAAATTTGCTGTGTGTATCCCGCTTAAGTTTAGTATAGGCCGTTGGATGGCAGAATTCTTAGATGACTGTTAAAGAAAAACTCTATTAAGCCTGGGGTGCACGGTAAACATATGCTGTTTTTTAAACAGGCACACTCAATATACAAACCATCTTGGCATATATGACTATTGCTTAAAGCTTGTGCTGTGTGCCATATAGCAGTAACCTTAGTGGTGCAGTTTACACAAGCCACCATACAGAAGGATGTGACTTTAGCAAACCAAGTGACTGCTATGGGGATCTGCACTGTCTGGCTACATAGTAATGTATTAAAGTAACAATAGGGTATATAAAGTTTGAGAACCTTTATAAAATTGCTGTCAAACCAAAGCAGATTCCCTACTACTAAAGGGATTGCTTTTGAGTTGAAGAGTTAAGCGATAGGTTGGCCCTTACTGGTCTTGCTATGAGCCGACAACACAAGTTACTCTCCTGATCATATCCCTGTAGCAAGGGGACAGGATTAAACAGGACAGGCCTTAAAACAGGATTTAGTACCTATACAAAACATTCGGTAGGTAAATGTTAGCGAACACCCAATTATTGCTTGGGGTCCATCTCCACTCCAGTGTTCAGGGTAACAGTTGTAGAGGTCTATAGTGGTATGTAAATTAAGTAGACCTGTAGACCTGGTGTCTGTTCTAGCAGTTATAAGTATTAAAAAGTCCAAACTGTATTGCAGCACAAAGGATCATGTTATGAGACCTGTACTGTTTGAAAGATATAGTATCACAACATAAAAGTCAGGCATAATGGTTATAGTGTACGTAACCCATAACACTACATATGAAACCTGTGTGACATGGCTTCCTCAACGATATAGCCCCAGGCACATCACCACCCACCCTTTAATTGGAGCTGCCCTTCACGAATTCACCACTCAGCGGAGACAGGGTACCCTCACGACACCGGACGGCCCCATGACCCCCCTGAATCATAACCCTGATTTTGCCCCGGGCACCACAATGGAGTTTCTTGTCCACTGGACGCCCTCAGCTGCGTTGGCAGCACACTCGTTCAAACGCAACGCTTTCCTCCACAAAGAGGATCTTGCTCCCCTCTCCAAGACAGGCTAGCTTGCTTGGTGGATCTATTTGCAAGTCAGGCACTACCTTACTAACCCAGCAAGAAGGGAGGGCTTTGCCAGAGCCATGACCAGCTTTGAAAGGGCGTGCTCTGGCGAGGGTCCCTCTCGACACCTTATATCATGGATCTACGGCCTAGTACGTCCATCCAGACCTACTTGCACCGACACCTTACGCATAGCCTGGGAGCAGGAACTAAACCAAGACATCCCAGTAGATACTTGGGAAACAGCGTGCTTGGGGGCACACAAAAGCTCAGTGAGTTGTAGGACTCAGGAAACCAATGTCAAGCTCCTCTCACGGTGGTATAGAACCCCAGCACTCCTCCACAAATTTGACCCAGCAGTACCAGAGGCTTGTTGGAGGTGCGCCTCGGCACGAGGTACACTTATCCACATCTTCTGGGAGTGTGCCCTTCTCCAACCTTATTGGAGACGGGTCCACGATATCGCTCAGATCACGGGGGAACAGCTCGCCTTTAGCCCAAGTACCTACCTACTTCATATCCGAGAGGAAGAGAATGAGGGACCCCACAAATCTCTCAGTAAGCATTTGATTAACGCGGCTAGATCAGTAATACCGAGACTGTGGAGAGAGGCGCGGCCCCCAACTATCACCGAATGGATCACTCAGGTAAATTACATCTCTGAAATGGAAGAACTCCTCTTTATCAAACTTGACAAAGTGACCAAATTCTCTAGACTGTGGGCACCATGGACTAATTTCTGCCTAGGAAAGGTATATGAAGAACTCACACGTACCACCGCTTAGAAGACTAACGTACACGCAAAGTACCTACCGACCCTGTGGGAGCACATCTCTGGTGTAGGGAAGTGTGCGCCAAATGGGGTTACGCTTAAAACGACGCGCTCACGGCCCCTCCACCACGTCACCCCCTTCTCTAACCTACCCTAGGATCCTCGGGGTTTTACCATGGAGGACTCTAGACCTTCTACCATCCGTCTCTGCCACTTATATACTACTTTGTGACCCCTCCCCTCAATGTCTGTGTTGTCTCATTACTTGTTTCCGACTACTGTTATAGCCCACATGTATGGCATGTAAGGCGGAGGTCCGTGACCTGAAGGTCCATCCCAGCAGTTGGCTCTTTATTTCTGGATCTACTGATGTATGGAGCGGGACCACCCAACAACACGGTCCGCCCGTTATTGTAATGTACAATACGGCATCCTATTTGTTTGATTGTTATGCGGCATACTGCCGGGAAGATGTGATATGTTTGATCACAATACATGTCTGACTTTTCTTATGTTCAATAAAATAAAAATCTTAAATGGAAAAAAAAATGAAACCTGTGCCCCAGTGTATCACAAATGCTTGAATAATTTAGCAGGAAAATGGACTATCGTCCCACTTCTATAGCAGGACCTGTAAGAAGTCTACACTGAGGTACAGAATGAAGCAGGTGTAATAACATATAAAGACAAATGGATTGCATTACCTACACGAATACCTTGCATGAGACCTCTGACAATAACCTGCCAACCAATATGCTGTGCCAGTGTGGGCTAAGTAGACTGGTGGAAAACAGCACAGCAAAGGCCTTATTACTAAATAAACATGCAGCCTGACCTGAAGAGTATACAGAAATGTTTTCGTCATTAAAGTGGATAGAAGAAGAAATCCTCCGCACACCTTGCAGCAATCAAGGCCTATGAAGACAATGGCGCTTGTAGTGATGAACACGGATGGCACCGTGCAGACACAATATAGGAAAAGGAATCACCAGCACTCAGTAGAATAATCCAACATGTCCATTTATTGGACATAGACGTCACACAATCACAAGAGCCAACGTTTCGAGACCACGCAGGGTCTCTTCATCAGGGCATAAAGTCACTCTTTATGCCCTGATGAATAAAAAAGCAGAGGAGCTGTGAAAAAAAACTTGGTAATCCACTAACATGGCTTTTAGGTCTAACAAAGCCACAGCATCCCTAGCAAGATCACTAAAGATCTGGATGAAGTCACTATACCAACATGTAGTTTCTAACACTTCCAGAGAAGATATGTTTGCATCTCTTACAGTCCTTTCAAAATCAGTTTATTATATCTGTGATGCCTCAGCTGACTGCCATTATTCCATCCAGAACGGTGGCATTGTCCAGTACTGCTAGAAGAGTCATTTGGCCTAAAGCCTAGTGAGGTGATGTTGATTCAAAATCCTGATTATGTGCAGTCCCTTTTGAGGAAGAATATACGTTAAGTCCAAAATTATATGAGATTTTGGGCCAAGCATTGGATGAGAAAACGCAGACATTTTTGTCTCTATTAAGAGCAGGACTAATGTAAAACAAATCTTGAAGAACTGTGGGTAAAAGCACAGAAAAATCAAGTATTTTAAATTGTTCCTTGCAGCATTTTTCCTTTCCATAAAATAATTTTTAATCACCTGCAAAGTCCCCTTGAACTAGCAAATTTGAACACTCCAGGAAATGTCCATTCCCTAGCACAGCCACAGTTCCCCTCCTCTTCTGGAAGTCAAATTACTGTCTTTGCTGGCCTGGCTTTTCTGGCCCTCCACTCACCTCACTACATGGCCTTTTATGTAGCTGTTGAGGGAGGAGCAAAGGGGAATATGATAAAGCTCTGAGACTGCTGACATCACATTTAAGATGGCAGCACCCAGCAGAAGTCTCAGTTCTTTAGACTTTCTACAGGGAGGCTTTTACAGGTAAATTCCATGCATAATATATGCTGAATGTGCAAATAATCTAATAGGAAGCTTGAAAATCTTGACTGGCAACACAACCTCAGTGATGCATAAGATTTTACCTGCTTTTATTTCCTGAATTCTCACAATTTTCAAGAGTAGGTGGATACCCTTGCTCAGAACTGGGAGTCAGATCTGAATTACGCCCCTGGACATTCTGCCTTGTGTACTAGAAAAGACCTGGATAGAAAACACTAAGTGATTCTGATTGCCCCAGTCTGGCAGAAATGGGCAATGAATAACACTAGTAAAAATGCATGACAGTAGCAGAACTTTGGATGCTTAGCCTCCAGCTGAATCTTCTTCAGCAGGGTCCAGTATGTCACCCTGAGCTAGAAGCTTTCCATCTGGTTTTCTTGGCATTTGAAAGGAAGATCATTAGAGCCAGACAAAGTAATTATTACTATGCAGTTCAGCATGAATGTGTGTACCTCCATAATAAGCTATAGAATCCCCCAAACATTGCTAAAATCCTGGACTTTTTCCATACAGGTTAAGACAAAAGTTAAAAGCCTATTACTTTTAAAAGTCCAAGTATCCACTTTAAATGCTATTTATAAAAGCAAACTAGCCTTGCACCCTTGGATCATAAGGTTCATGAGTGCAGCAGCAGAAAGCCTATTTTCTTAGCTATGGTTAATGTATCCTTTCTGAATCTTTCCTGGATACTATAAGGATTTCCAAAGTCTCTTTTGAGCCATTGGATGACATTTCTATCGTGTTCCAAACTCTCACGACTCTCAAAACGTACTACTTGTCATAACTATGGTGAGGACAAAATGAATGTCCTCACCATTTAGAAACCATGCTTCAGCATATCTGAAAACAGGATACCCTTACAACTAGAGCCTACTTTTATTCTTAAGCTGAATTCACAACTCCACAGAGATCAGAAGTTGTTTCACCTTTTTTCTACCGTTAATCACTTACAAAGTGAAACAGCTGCACCTTCTGATCTTCTGCCTGAAATGCAGAAAACCCTATTGTGCAGTTCCAAGGCAAAAACAAGGCAAAAAAAGCCTATAAAACAAAAATAGCCAGACAGACAAAAACAACACACTTCCTCGCCTATGTAATGTTCAAAAAAAGCTAGTCCCAACTGGTATCGACACCCATTCTACCACAGTGATCTCTTCCTGGGAGGAGGCAGCAGCTGTGCCACTAGATCAGATTTGTTGTTCCATTATGTTGTCAGACTTTCACACCTTTGCAATACACTGCAGGTTGCATCTGACAGAAGTAGGTCAGGATTTTGGATACTGTGCTTCATATTCAGCATCCCACCAATAGGTAATAACTTATATTTCGCATTCATGTGTGTAGGGGAAAAGATAAAATTACACTGGTATCAATGTTTCCCACATAGTCTCAATGACAGCACATGCTTATTCCCTCCGATTATGTTGCCCTTTGTGTTTACTTGGCTCCAGGATTTAAACTCCCCCCCCTCCCTTCATGACCGCTACCATGTGCTGTCGTCTCTCCACCCTTAGCCATAGACAAAATACCCTTATCTAGGAAACCAATGGCAGAAACATGGCTGCAGATACAAAATCAGTACCATAATGACTCAGCCAGAAACATGCCCACAGATTAAATCAGTACCATACTGACACCACCAGAAATATGACCGCAGACACAACCATTACTATACTGATACAGTCAGAAACATTGCATACAAGAAAAAAAGGAGCGATGGCCAAGCTTTTTTTTCCTAGGAAAGGTGGGGGGGATTTTGGGGGTGCAGCCTTGGACACTCAGAGGAGAAGAATGAGGCAGCACATGCAGCAGCGAAGTGTTCAGTAGGAGGGGCTTAAAACTTTAGTTTGCTCACTTTGTACATGCAATGCATTCCACAGAGTTCTTGTACCCACAAAAGTTGCTTTAATTACTGTGTCACAATGAAGAGTGTAAAGGTGCCTATTGTACATTCGCCGCTCGGCCGGAATCTGCCGCCCGAGGCAAACGCCTTGTTTGCCTCGCGGCAGATACGCCCCTGCCTATACACCTTACAACCATCGCACAAATATTTTCGTTCTATTTTTGTACAACTGCCCAATCATGCACAGACCATTGTGGATTTCAATTAGTGTTCGTTAGCAATATCACCTTGCTGAATTCCGTCGATTGACAGAACGGATTTTTGTTTGCGCATGAGCAGTGTTCTTGTTGCGATTTTATTCGGACGATACCGCCACTAATCCATCGAATTTCGTACGATTCGATAAAAGTTTTCTAGCCTGCTGGAAAGACAAAAGTCGAACGGTTGTACAGTAATTAAGGTTGTGCACGTCCCATCAACTGTGTGATTATCGTACAAAAACGCGATCGCAGACGGAAATGATGCGATAATCGTAAGGTGTATGGGCACTTTTGCAGACATACACAAACCTCGGAACAGTCATTTGTAAAGAAATAAAAAAACAAAACTCTTTCATTACATACGCTTTTCTGCACATAGCCTACATTGAAGAACAACTTATTAACATAGTCAGTGACTTATTAGCGACAAGCAACTATTGTACAATATAGCATTCCTCATTGCCCCTGTACAAAAAACAGATATTGCCGTTCCCTGGGTGATATGTGTGCGTGTGGGGGGGTGTACAGGAACAATGATGGCATGCTTGGACTTGTATGTGTGGGGGGTACAGTTCCAGTGGATGTTTATATAATATTGGGGGGGAGCGAAAAAAAATGTTCTGCCCCGGGCGCCCATAACTCTGGTTACGCCACTGTATAGCATAAAAAGTGGAGGAGTTAGGAGTATGTCAGCGTACAGATTGCATTGGTCAGTTAGGTAGCCTGTTAGAACCATCCATACTGGAATAATTGAACCATCCATACTGGAATAATTGATATGATAAGCTGGTCGAGCGATGTCGCTCAAATGGGTGCCCACATCGGTACCCATTGTGCGAATTTCAGCCGGTTCATAAAAAAATTTGTATAGTGTATGGTCAACTTTAGTCATATAATTCAATAGGTATAGAGCAATATGGATGTACATAGGATCGCATAGAAATAACTTTCTTATCAAACAATATGAGCTGTAATGTCACTCGCAGCTGAACACTTGCACAGCAAAAAAGATTTGAAAGTTGTAAGAGCCAACCAGGTGACCATGCCAGGCTTCTGAGATAGAAGGGGTTATAGTGCCTGCCATCACCACCTGCCATCACCCCACAGTGCTGTTCCCCCTCCAGCCAAGGGGTCACTGCTGCAAACTGCAGCTGTGGAGCGCCAAGTGTCATGCACAGTGCCTGCCCTTAGACACAGGAATTAAGCTGCCACCGAGGAGTACCAATTCTAGGCATAGTCTGTTCATAATGAACAATACTTTTGTCAGTTTCAAGCTATTTCAGATAATATTGTGGGTTCTTTTTCCTTGGAAGAGTAGCAACAAATGTATACATGCCTGTATCTGCCTGATATTTTGCTTCAACTGAAATGGCCAGAGATTTAGGCAACTGGACTGGAATTGCAGAGACTGCCTTAAAGTCTGATGTTGATAGATTGTCTATTGTCAACACTCTAGAACCTTGGTTCTCAACTAGTGGGTCGCGACTCCGTGTTCAGTGGGTCACTGCATGCCTTCCACTTTTCTAGGTGAGAGGCTCCTCAGCCTCCCCCTAGCGCATCACTGTCAGTTCTCACACCGAGCAGCCATTCAAAATATGCCGCCCGTTGCCGAATGTCAGCTTGAGGTGGGGTGGGTTAGGGCTATGGCTGCGAGGGAGCGCCATTCATACATGCATTGCTTACAGCTCCCTCACGTGTCCTGTAGAGGTGCCTAAACTGGAGTGATGGCACATTCTGGCTCCTGGCACCTTTACAGGGCATACAATGGGGCTGTACAAGTAATGCACATAAGGATGGAGCTCCGTCACAGCACAGCAGCCCACACTGGACACCAGGCTGAGGATCCACTCCAGTTCTGGATAAGATGGGAATACTGGGTGGAGCTTACAAAAAGAAAAAAAAATGTGTGTGCCTGTCAAGTGTTTTTGAGGGCCTGTTCACACTAGTACAGTGCAGTAATTGCACAATCCCTTCCAATTATCCTACTGTACCTCGCAAAATCGCACCTACTGAGAATTCTGGTGTGGGAGGTGTGTTGTATTGCCATTTATTTGAATGGCACCCCAAATGCACCTCCCACCCACAGTTCAATCGCCCGCACCAGAACGCGCGGTACCGTAATACCGTGGGTCATGACTCAATGACGAAGGACAATAGTGGGTCCTGAGGTTACAGAGGTTGAGAACCACTGCTCTAGAAGAACTGAAGCTGGCATCTAAATTTGTGACAGTGGATCTTGTACACTTTTCATCTTGCCTTATTGCCTATTCAGTATCCACAAAGAGGCCCTAAAGTTAACACTGGTCTGTGAATGCCTCATCGAAAAAGGGTCTGTGCTCCAGCGCATAAAGCCGTAAGGCATTATTTTGCAAGAGACCAGTGTGAAGTTACGCTCTATTCTTCATAAGAGGAAACGCCACCCAACCGTTTCAATAGTACCCTTTCAATAGTAGGATTTATAGACCAGCTCAAGGATGCCAGAATGTACAGGACTGAAACTGATTTCCTTAGATCACACTGGTGGGGAACAATGAGCGAATTTCTATGCAACACCAAGAGTACAGTTAAAGAAAAATTGTAGCTGTACGATTTTTAGCCTATGCTTCTTCATTGGAGGCCAGGCTGTCCCTTTAGCAAAGTCTGGGTGTAAACAATGGCAGATACCTGGATGGTATCCATGATGCAAAAACGCTACCACATCAAATCTGTGATAACCCATCTAGTGAATTTCTTTTTGGGGATGCTTGAGCAGCATCAGAGAAGAAACGATCACTAGAACTATATGTTTGAGAATTATTGCAGTCAGAAGCTATATGTCTAGTTTCAAAGGATGAAAAGGGCATTATTCTTTTGTGGGATTCCTAAAAACCTACAAATTCAAAACCTCTTCGGTTGGCCAATAAACCAACAGAAAATCCAATTGATTCCCAAGCAGAGATGCAGTATTTGGCTGCATTCTTAGACATAACAGCATTGATAGTGGTAGGATATCTAATTTAATCTCTCTCTCGTAGGATATCTAATTTAATCTTGACCACCTGAGAAGTGATAGTTTCCTATTCTGTACATAAGGGAGTGTCCAAGCTTCCTTGGCACATTGTCATCTACCATTACAGTAGTCCCAGAGCTCGTTGAAATATCAGGCATCTCCACGTGTGTTTTCTGCAAATCTGACATGGTCGTGGTGATGGACAGCCTTTCTTTAGGCAAGGTTCTCTATCATGGTGCCATGGTCTCTATCATAGATCATGCTTACTATTTAAGCCATTGTTCATGGTTAGGGAGTCCATTGCTTAGTATATCAGGTTCAAACCTGATGGCAAGATCTGCCTCCCCACCACTAAAGCGGAGGGCAGCTGTAGTAGCACTGAAATTCCTCAGACCCCTGCCTTGGGAAAACCATGTCAAGCTGTTGCTGGACAAGACAGCAGTATTGTATATTGCTAAACAAGGAGAGAGTAGGAGTTTTTCCTTTTTCTGTATAGCAGTAGAAATTTTCCAGTAGGCAAAGGAAAACATGCTGTCCAAGACAATATGCTACCTCTTGGGGTCAAAAGAATCTGATGGCAAAGCATGTTTAGTACCATGGGACTATCTTCTGGTATATGTATTTCCACCAACCTCATTGATTCTAAGACTTCTACAAAATTAAAGCAATCTAATATTAGCTATAGTAATTGTACTCCATTAACCAAGGAGACCATGCTTTCTTCTGCTCTACCAGATATTAACACCCCCTCCTTGATCTCTCTCAAGTGCAACCTCCTTCTTCAAGGCTATCTCTGCTATCCCAATCCCAGGTGTCTATAGTTGATGACATTGGGGATTGAAAGGGATGGATTGTGTCAAACTGGACTTTTCTCCAAAGTCATAAAAACCCTGTTGAAATTAAGGAAAGTGATGACCTTTGCCACTGAGTGAGTTTTATCTTATGAAGCCACCAGTTAGGCTTTATGCAAAAGGGATACAATATTATACCTAAAATGTATAAGTTTCAGCCTAATTGGTGTTGACAACATCCAGAGGGGCACCTCATTCCTTAGTATCCCAGGTTCTTGAGGCTTGGTTAAGCTTTATAGTCCACTGAAGTCATTATTTTCCAAGTAGGATTAACCTCTGGTGCAGTAGGCCTTAAACATTTCTCCCCATTTAATTACATCTGGATGAGCTTCATCTGGCAGAAAGGAAAAAACAAAATTGAATGCATAATAGGATTTTTGTATTCCCCACAAGTTCTTTTTTTCCACAGTCCTTCAGACTATACGGCTGCCTACAGGAGCATTGGACACGGGCAAATCAAAACTGTAGGACAGCCCAAAGTATAACCCCTCCCAAAACCACTGTATCTCTTTAAACCAATACCGAGCACATGATCATCAGCACAGAGGTGTAGAACCCATGTCCCTTAATAGACTCCGAAAATGGATTTTACAGTGAAGACACAGGAAGTCCCAAACCTTCAGGTTGTCCAACAGCAGTCCAACTCAGCGATGGAAAACGCATACAAAAGGACTGCCTGCAGCTCAAAGAGCCACCTCAAGGACCTTACACCAAACACTGGCAGCAGATGAGGCAGAGACATCTGAACAGAAGACCAGGTAGCAGCCGTACAAATCAGGGAAACAGAGGCCTGATATAAACAAAAACAAAAAGTTCTTACTGCCCTAGTGGAATCAACCATAAGTGGAAAACCCATTCCAATTATAAGCTCGACTATAAGCTTACTATTTAAGCCATTCTCCAGGCTTGTGGAGTCCAATGCTTGGTATATCAGATTCAAACTTGATAGCAAGATCTTCCTCTCAGATGCTGGAATTGAGGGCAGCCATGGTAGCACTGAAATTCTTCAGAATCACCTCTGGGAAAATCACATCAATCAGTTGATGGCCAACAAGACAGCAGTATTGTATATTGCAAAATGAGGAAAAATGTGGAGTTTTTCCTTCTCCTTCGCAGTATAAATTTTCCATTGAGCAGAAAAAAAACATGCTGGCCAAGATGGTGTGCTACCTTTTGCACACCGTCTTCTACTCCACTGGTCAAGGAGACCATGGTTTCGGCTTTATCACCATATGATGGTCTTGCATTAAGGTCTGGCAAAGCCACCTATAAATGATGGGATGGAACGAGAAACCAGGGAATGACAAGAAGGGAATCTGCCTTTCTTCAAGGTGATTAAGAGAAAAAAATGCACAACCTGAACCGCAACCAGACAGAGGGAAATTTTCTTTTGATTTACTGGAACCAGACCCAGCGACCTAAGGAAAATTATCAGGTTAAAGTGGAAGGTAGAGACTACCTTAAGAAGAAAGGAAGGTCTGGGCCTCAATACCACCTTGTCCCTTTTAAGGACCAAAAGGTTGTTTTTTTTTGTGCAGGATAAGGCCACCAGCTCAGACACTCACCTTGCCGAGGTTATAGCTACATGGCTCATAAGGGGGCTTCTGAAGCACAGAGAGAGCCAGATTCAAATTCAAATAAGTCATAAGAGATCCAGGGGGACCATATGGGAGATCCCCTGCACAAAGGTTTTAATTAGAGAGTGAGAAGCCACTCTAGAACGTAATAGAAATGGCAGAAACATGGCCCTTGATAGTTCTAAGAACTAAACGTTGGTCCAGACCCAGCTGAAAGAAAGCTGGGATCTATCCCATGGAGAAACTCCTGGGGTAGAAGCTATACTCGCATGAAGAAAAACACACTTTCCACATCAAATGATAGACCTAGCAGTAATAAACTTCCTAGTCTTGGGCATATTAGGAATCACAGAATCAATCAAAGATGCCCTTTTACCTTAGAACCCGGGCTTCAACAGCCATGTCATTAAAGCCAGCAATCCCTGAAATGGGATGGTAAATCAGTCCTTGAGACAGCAGATATCAGGATTTATTGTGACAGTTTTGCTTTATGCTGTAGTGGAAAGCTTCATAAGTATATTTTGCACTGGATTCACCAAGGAATGAGCATCTCTTAGTTTGACACAGCATAGCTGCCAAACAGAAGTTTTATCTCATGCTGTTCATTACCTTGGGCACACCCGTTTTTTAAAAAAAAAGATAATATGGGTACACCTTTGCGTGGATAACTCAGTATGCTAAGGATGGCAATACCTGGTATATTTTCTTTTTCAGCACCATTTACAGCACATTTCCTTTGTAAGAAGGTGTCACTACCTATCTACAGTTAATTCTAATAGGACACAAAAACATCTACCTGAGTTTGGTCTATGTTCTTTTACCAAAAACGTTCTCACTTATTGCCCTTGCAGATTAAGTCCTTAAAGACTGTTGATAAATCATAATTAACAAAAATGTTTGTCCCCCACCTGTGCCACGTCTTTCACTTGCTCTTGGCTCACTCATATTTCCGAGGCCTGGGTTCAAGAAATCGTTTATTCAGGCTACAAATTAGGATTCCAGTCCATCCTCCCTGGAGAGTTTTTTCCAATCTCGGATTGATCCATTCAAAAGATAATAGACCTAAGGTGTCATGCTAGCCACTTCTGAAGCGCCCACCTGCAGCTGCAAGAAGTGGGATGTTCTAAACAAGGAAATTTGTCTCAGTACTCAAACAATACTATCCCTCAGATGGTGGCTAACTCTGGGAAAATCATGTCCACCCCTTCACTGCTAGAATTATGACTGTGGATATGATTTTCTACAATTGGGCTATTGCTGGACTCCCTATCGATTCATAGTCCAAGGAAGAAACTCTACTGCTTAAAAATGTGTTTGAGCTGTGGCCTATCAAATTGGCTGTAACTTACTGGACAGATAACCTGGCATCTGGTGAGAGTTGATTCAAAAAATGCCACGGCAGTGACATACCTAAACCGCCAAGGGAGGCACAAAGACTACATCAGCATACCCAAAGCTTACCACATTCTCCATTGGGTGGAGAGATGCATTTTGGCTCTCTCCACAATCTAGATCCCAGGAGTAGACAATTATTAGGCAGAAAATATCTGTCATTAAGGTTTAGATCTGGTGGAATTGGCTCTTCACCTGGAGAGGTTCAACATATGTGTCCAGTGGGGAACATCAGATATTGATCTATTGGTATTTTGCCCGAATGCCAAATTAGGCACATTTGTTGCATGGATGCAGGATACATGTGCCAATACAACAGATGCACTGATAGCTCCATGGGACAGGTACAGCCTGATTTATGCAAATCCATTGGTAAAGCTGGTTGATCTGGTAGAAACCAAGCAAGCGCTGAGAGTAGATTAAATAGATCAGCATACCAAGCCCTTCAAGACTAATCTGAAACAACGATAATTACTGTAAGGGCTTGATGTACTGTTCTATTTAATCTACTTGGCTTCTACCAGATCTTATCCCAAGAACCAGTGTTCAATCCTGTTTCTCAGTTGCTGGCTTCAATAGCATGTGTGTTGAAACCTGGGTGTAGGGGCCTCTTGGAATCTGACTGCTACCAAGTTAAAAGACTTGCAAAGTCTTGGAAAGCTTATTTCAAGTGGGGTGAATCTTGGGGGGCACATCCCTATGCCTTTTATGTTAGCAGAATTCTATCCTTTTTCAACAAGGTGTTTTTGAATAGCATCAAGGGATGCGTTTCCACTAGGGATGTTCAGATACCAAGTACTGTACTCGATACAAGTGCATGTACAGATACTTTTCCAGCCCCCAGGACTAGACTAGAGAAAAATTCAAACGTTAGGAGGCAGCTGTCATTTTTAAGGAGCATACGCAGCTCCTGGGATTTGTACATCCCCATTTTAATGCATTATTTTTTTTACAGTTTTATAAATATGTATAAGTGATGCACCGATACCATTTTTCCAAGTACACGTACTGATACATTTTTGTTTATTGTCATGTGACAGTTTTTCTAAAACAATACAGGCTAATGATTTCAGGACAGTGGTGGAGAGGCAGAGCTGGGTCCCAGCTACAACAGCTGCGACCCTGGTAGTCTCCTGTGAAAATGCCAAGTATCGGCACTGGTATCTGGACATCCCTAGTTTCCACAATGCCTGCCTTTTTCTAACTCCCATTAGCCAACAATCCTGACTTTCGTTCAGGCAGTTAATCATGTTCCACTCCCTGTCCATCCTCCTCTACTCTCCCGGGATCTAAATCTAAAGTTTGCTCTTTCAGTTTTACAAAGACTGCATTTGAAAGTATTAGAGAATTACCTTCACTTTTGTCATCTCAAAAAGTAGCCTTTCTTGTAGCAATTATTTTGGCCAGGGGGGTACCTGAATTAGGGATTTTGTTGTGTACCCCCCAACCCCCTTTTCTTATTCTGCATAAGGATAAGGTGTTTAGAGCAAAGTTTTTTCTTTTACTGAGGGTCATATCCACCTTTCACCTTAATGAAGACATTACCTTAGAATACCTCATCTTGTTTGGCTCCGACACATCCAACAGATATTGCGTTACATAAGCTGGATGTGATTTGGACCCTTAAGGTTTACCTACAAGGTACATTGCCCTTCAGGAAAACAGACCACTTGTTTGTGGTCATGGACAGTCTCCATAAAAGGGACTTGTGACATTCTCTTCCATCATTTCAAGATGGATATGCCAGATCATATCACAAGCTTATGCTTTCAAGCATTTTTCTATTTTTCTTTAAAGGAGAACTATGGGGTTAAGGCTTTTTCACCATAGTTCTCCTTAGGGTAACGGGAGGACACAAACTAGCGTCCTCCCGTCACCCTAGGCTCAGTATACCGCGAGCTTTAGCTCGCGGTATACTGAGACGCCGCAGCTGAAGCGGATCCCAACAATTATGCCGGGATCCGCCCAGCTGCGTGACTGACAGCTGGCTCTGCCTATCTATAGGCAGAGCCAGCTGTACCCGCACCCTCCCCCGTCCGTTCCGCCAGTCAGCGCTGGCGGATCGGAACGGAGAGGGGGGAATCCAGCCCCTCCCCTGTCACGCAGAGAGCCGTGACAGGGTTGAGAGGTGAGCGAACGCCGGTATGTGTTCGCTCACCTCCCGATCTACTGAGCCGACCTGTGACAGTCTCATTGTCACAGGTCGGCTAGAACTAGGAGGTGAGTGAAAAACAAACAAACACTCCTCATAGTTCTCCTTTAATACATGCTAAGAAAAGTGTGTCCGCCCCCACAGGCAAAGTTGGGAGTATTTCATACAGTTCTAAAGAAGCGTCATGGAGTGATCTTTTTTTGAGCCTGGCTTGTGGATTACCTCAGACCAGCATTCTCCCCTTACAGGGAAGTGCTCAGTCCTTAGGAATGTACTCCCTCAGCAGCATCACTCTGCTGCTGTATGGACTTCATGCATCACAGAAGCAGGTGTTCTCAAACTGCATTACAGGAGCTCCCTCAGGCCAGGTTCACACTTGCGCGATCCGTGACCGTGCGGGAATCGTGCACGAAACCATTGGTCAATGGCACCACAGCCATGCCCCTGTCCGCAGTTCTATTGCCCGCACCAGAATGTGTGGCACATCAGTGCCTGCGTTCTGATCCAGTGCGATCTGGCCCCTGAACTTAGGAAGCCGGCCGGAATGCGCTCCAGCAGTGAATCGTGCTGGAACAGACCAGAACTGGTGTGAACCAGCCCTTAGGAGTCATATAATTAGCAGTACACCTGTGAATTACATAATCTTACAATAAACACACGTTTTTTTGAAGCACCAGACACTCTGACAGAATTATGAACACCAAGGAGCTATCAAAACAGAAAAACTGTCCATTGAACAACTTTAATGTGTATGCTTCAAAAAGCTACACAAAAAAATAAAAAAATCTAGCAGAATGTTTGACAAAAGGTACACAAAAACACATACAGAAAAAAAGTCCCCTGATCTGGTGACACCAAAATTTAGCTTTTTAGCCTTAGTATAATTAAAGTTATATGTGGCAGAAACCCAACACTGCATATTGCCCCAAGTACATAAGAATACTTTTCATTGGAACACTGGTTAGGATTAAGGTAAAAGGGGGCGTGGTTTGCACATGGTGGCGAGCAGGCGCTTCTGATCAGGGCTCTGTCTACTAGTCCGAGCAATCTTGCTTTTAGCCACTTTATTAATCATATCAGCAGGCTACTAACTTCGGATGCTTCCTCACCTGATCACAAGGCTGGGCACACCTCGAATGGCCGGCCTGGAGACCGCAGCAGCTTTGCTACCCCTGCATATCCTTTCCCCCGACTGCTCTCGCTCCCCTGCCTTCTCAACGGCTTCCCAAGACTCAGACCAGGGATCCAAGATTTTGGTTGCTGCTTTGGCCAGAACACTGCCCACCAAAATTGGACTTGGTAGAGATGTTCTCTCATCTGGGACAATCCTTGAAGTCCAAAATCTCCTCTGTTAAGGCTGAGATGTTGCAAGCTCTACAGTGGGTGAAGGAGATGGAAAACCGCCAGAATACCCATGCTTTGGCCATTAAAGAACTGCAAACACACAGGAAGAATACTCAACTTGCCATGCGATCTGCCCCCTAAAAGATAGAGGATCAAGAAAACAGGAACCGCCACAATCTTAGGATCCGAGGCCTACCTGAAGCCACCCGTGACATTCACCTCGCCGATACACTTTGCAAGATCTTCAGTAACCGCTTGGGACGCTCTCCTACATCGAACCCCGCTCTGGAGCCGGAGAGTCACCCAGAGATATGATTGTGCGTCTCCATTATTACACTGATAAAGCCCTCACTAGGGATCGAATTAAGGGGACTGCTGAAGTGGACTTTGATGGGGCCAAGCTGTGCATCTTCCCAGATTTAGCATTCAAAACTTTGTCCAGAAGACGTGCCTTGAAACCCCTTCTGCAACTGCCGCGGGACAACAAAATCTCCTACCGCTGGGGTTTCCTTGCTTGTTTGATTGGATCTTGTATCAGCCGATCAGCGGTTCTTTGTTTTCCAGAGAACTAGCTGAGTTTCTGCAAAAAATTGGAGCGATCAACTCCTGATTTACCTGGATGGTCGGATTCCGTCCCAAGCTGGGTCTACTTACCTTCCTCCCAGTGGCAACGGATGTCACCTAAACTGCGCTGCGCACCCTGGAGGCTCCACAGCTACTCCAGGCCCATGATCAGCTGGTTATGGGCCTGCAGTGATTTCAGTTTTCGTTGTTTTGTCTCAAGACCCGTTTTTCTGTATGCTGTCTGCAGCTCCTCCTTTATTTGCCGGAGGTTCCCTGCCCTTGGTCCCGCCAAGCCGCTCTGAACATCTGGATCTCCCCTTCTGCTGAACTGGACGAGTGCTGTAGCTATTCAGCATCTACCCTAATCTGTGTTGGGTCTGCCTAAGTGGCTTAAAAGGAGAACTATGGGGTCAGTGTTTTTCCCCATAGTTCTCCTTAGGGTAACGGGAGGACACAAACTAGAGTCCTCCCGTCACCCTAAGCGGTGTACTGAGACGCCGCAGCTGGAGCGGATCCCGACGTAGATGACGGGATCCGCCCAGCTGCGTGAGTGACAGCTGGCTCTGCCTATCTAGGGGCAGGGCCAGCTGTACCCGCCCCCTCCCCCGTCCGTTCCGCCAGTCAGCGCTGGCAGATCGGAGTGGGGAGAGGGGAATCCAGCCCTCCCCCTGTCACAACAGAGAGCAGTGACAGGATCGAGAGGTGAGTGAACCTGGTATGTGTTCGCTCACCTCCCGATCTACTGAGCCGACCTGTGACAGTCTCATTGTCACAGGTCGGCTAGAACTATGAGGTGAGTGGAAATCACTCATCTCATAGTTCTCCTTTAATTCTAAATGGTTGGATATATGGGTTTTGCATTTTTTCACTGCTGTATAAAGTGGTAAGTTATCTTCTATGTACATATTCATATGATTGCTTGGGGGTTCAGAATAGACTGCCTTCTCTCTGTTGATATGGCTGTTCCATCATCATTGCTTAGGCCCTGCACCCCACCACTAGGTGGCCTTTCCCATGGTTCATGCCGGGCCATGGCCTCTGTGCTGTTTTTGGCACGCAGCTTACTATTTTTTTAATATGTTTTTGTGTGCCTGTCCTTCCTCCCTTTGTTGTATCCCTCTTATGTGCTTTCCCCCTTTTTCTCTCCCAGGTCACCCTTAGCCAGTGTCCTACTATTGCTTATCATCTTTCCTTGTTTGTAATGGCATCCCTTCGTTTAGTGACATATAATGTTAGGGGCCTAAATGCACCTGCGAAACAACATCAAATATTAACTGACTTAAGGCTGAGATGGTCTTCCTGCAGGAGACTCACATTTCTCACAACTCCACTGTGAGTCTGAATTCTAAGCATTTTCCACACTGGTTCTTTTGCTCTTCCCCCACTAAAAGGGGGAAGAGAGGTCGCTATTGGATTTGGGAGAGGTTTATTTTTCTGAGCAGCTGTCAGATCCAGACAGTAGATTTTTATTCCACCGTATTGTGTTATATGGGGGTCACCTATACACTGGCTAACATCTACTGTCCGAATTCCTCACCAGGAAAATATTAGGTAAGCTACGGGAATTTCGAATTTCATACTGGCCATTTAATTGTATCTGGCGACTTTAATTTTTGCCTAGACCCACTACTAGAAAGTTCTACCGGACAGGTCCGCAACCCCAGGTCTCATCTGAACACCGTACGCCAAACTCTCTATAAACTCCAGTTGGTGGATGTGTCGCAGGTGTTTCATCCCAAGGAATGAGATTATTCACATTACTCCTCAGTACATGGCCCCTACTCTCAGCTGGACATGTTCTTTCTGGATCATTTCCTCCTAGAGGGTGTGAAATCTACTGGACATTCTCCCTATGACCCTCTCAGATCACGCGCCAGTTTCACTGACGCTTTCCATAGCTAATACACCATCGCGTCAGTATAATTCGCGCTTTAATTAAACTTTACATCATGACCCCGGTGTTCTTTGGTGACCTATCTTGCAGGAAAATGATGCTACCCTTTGGGAAGCTCATAAGTCTGTTATTAGGGGTGCCTTAGTTGCTATAGGTTCTAAACATAAGAAAGACCGATTATCACTGGTTCAGTCATTATCTGAGATACATTCTTTGGAATTGTCTCAAGTCCACATCTGACAAGTCTGTGCATCAAACGCTCCTTCTTAAAAGAGGACAACTCAGGGAGCTGTTGGAATTAGACACTAGACGTGCCTTTGCAATGGTCAATAAGAAATTTTATGAACTGGGTAATAAGCCGGGCAAACTTTTGGCAAGTGCATTGCGATCCAAACGTTCTGCTACGTATGTTTCCAAAATCTAAAAGGTGGATTCAAAGGTTTACCTCACCACTGACATAGCCAATGTGTTTCAGGAATATTACCAAGATCTGTACAAGGTTTGTTCCTTCACTTCCTAGGAAATCTGTTTCTTTGATCCATTTGGCTCGTAAGCAGAAATCCCCAGTTCTACTATTGTCTACGGATGCCAAAAAGGCGTTTGCCACAGTAGACTGGGGATTCATGATCTCGGCCTTGTATGCCTCCCGACAGCTAGAATTAGGGTGAATGGCACTCTGTCACCTCCCTTTCAATTGCATATCGGTACTCGCCAGGGGTGCCCTTTGTCACCGTTACTGTTAATTCTCTCTAGAACCTTTTTAGCTACAGTTCGGCAAAATCCTAACATTCAAGATGTTCTTTACTCTGACACTGAATACAAAGTGACGGCATACGCCGATGACATCATGTTTTAGGTGAGGAATCCCTGAATGTCGTTACCTCTTATATTGCCCGAACTACACATATTTGGAGAATTATCAAACTTCAAGATCAGTCTGAGTAAGTCAGAGATTCTGAACATTCCGCTGACAAAGGTGGATTGCCTTAGTTTGATGCCCCATTTTCCCTTCAAAAATGCATGCGTTCCCTAGGCATTTACCTTATCCCTTAGGTCTCTGACCTGTACTCTAGTAATTATATCCCTTCATTGATCACGGTTAAAATCAGACCTTAATTCATATTACCTAAACACCTTATCCTGGCTTGGTAGAATTAACACTATCAAATGATGATATTCCCTAAAATTCTGTTCCATTTTAAAATGCTTCCTATCACCCCTCCTAATATTTATTTTTTTACATTACGAACCTTAATCTCCAAATTTGTTTTGCGACATAAAAACCTAGAATATCCCATTCCATTCCATTCTTTGCAGACCTAAGACCCAGGGAGGCCTTAGCTTAATACAAAACACAAAAATTCCCCAGCCTCAACCTGCCAGCCAGCCTGCAACCAAACAAGTAGCCCTGTCAACAGTATGCGTTAAAATCAGAGGTTTTAGTTGCACAAACTTTTGGCCAAAAATATGTAGAAGCCACACTGCCGCGCCAAGGCACCTCTGCAAAGTGTGGTCCTAACTCTATGTATCTGAGTCTCCAAGTGTGAGCATATTAATGAAGTCGATAGATTGCATGCAGGTGTACCTGGAGGTAGCCTACTCCTCCTAATAAGGTGCAGGGACGCACTGGGGGCCCAGCAACCAAAAATGCACGCTGGGACCCCAGTGCATCCCCCAAACCAAAAATAGTCAAACTAGAAAAAAGTGGTACATGCATGAATCTATAACCAGCCTTTATAGCAGGGAGCACATTGGGAAGGCCTTAGCTTACCAGACTTCAAATCCTATCATATGGCTGCCCAATTGGTTAGACTGGTAGACTGGACCCATCATGCCTCACAAAAAGGTTGGGTGGACCTGGAAATCAATTTATGCAGTTCTTTGCTGGCTGGTTGTATTTGGATTCCACTTTCTAAATGAGACTCCACTCACTATGGCAGCTCTGCTAACATGGGATCACTTGGGATCATGTGTTTATTGCTGGCTCACGCAATTTGCCCTTCGACCTCCTTGCTGTGTTGGCGCTCTTGTGGCTCGATTGGCACCTTTGCTCATTTATGGCGAGATTGTCCACAGATAATTGGAGGTCACATGACTTATTACCATCATTAGTGGAATTCCCATAACCTTAGACCCATGGTTATGCATCTTTCATCTCACTCCTATTTCAATGAGGTCCTACAAGAAGACTTTGGTGCCTTTCATGCTAAATGCAGCTAAAGCTCTAATCCCAAAATATTGGGTCTTCTCCTCAAATGCCCTCCATGGCGGAATGGCTGACTCAGGTAGATGGATTGAGATTGCTGGAAGAACTCCTTCAATCTGACAGGGACGAATATAGTGTTTATTACAAAACATAGGCCTGTTGGATCAATTTCAAAACCTCTGCTGATTATGCTACCCTGCTGTCACTGGACCCAACTGTGCCATCTGGTTGAAGCAGTCAAACAATGCATTTCTGTAATAATGTGTGAATATGCCATCTTGACGACTGTTTGTCGCTGTACCTTTGTTTATTTGTTGAACATATCAATAAATATTAAGTAAAGGATTGAGGTCAAAATTAATTGAGCCAAATACAAAGCAATCCCAGAGAAAAACTTGAATTATTCGGCAAGAAACTTGAGATTGGTGCAAATGTTCACCTTTCTGCAAAAAACAACCAAAGCCACATTGCAGTGCTTTACAATAGATTGAATACATTGCAATGTCCTACCAATGATCCCTATCCAACAGACAGCTTTCAATTTTAATGCCCACACTGAACATATTTCCTTACCTAATGACATTTTGCTATTCGCCAGTACCAGAGAATCCCTTCTGTTTCTTACCAAACTACATTTCTCCATTCTCCAACCAAGCTCAAGAAAAGAAAGAAAAAAAAAAAAATCAGGAAAATAAGCTAAACTCCACAAAACAACTACCAACAAAGGGCTTGCCTTGGTCAGAAAATCTAAAATATATTCCCAACTGCCATTGTGCAAAAAGCCTGGTGTCAGCAGGTAATGTCAGCATTACCTGAAAATTTTGATAGCCAGCATTCTGGCAGCTCCATGTTCCAGATGAGACAGGATGTCCTTTGAGTTATCTTTTCAACAGCAGCATGATAGAAAAAAACTTTGGTAAGTCAACTTCTCAATTCTTCTCGGTAGGACAGTCCGTCCTGTTGGTGGTATCCAGTCATTCTTTCTTGTGGTAGATCTCTCCTGGAGACAGGCACATAGGATGGATGCTGGGATCTGTGATAGGGGAAGGGGGTTTGATGTAAAAAAAAAAAGAATGCTACCCAATGTCTGTGGAGTCTGCTGTCCAAGGCATTGTCTAATATACTGAAACATTAGCTGTGGTGGGTCTGAAAACCTTGCCCATGGATGATGACCAACTTAGAATAGTCCTTAAAGGTGAACTATGGTGAGTGCTTTTCACTCACCTCATAGTTCTAGCCGACCTGTGACAATGAGACTGTCAGAGGTCGGCTCAGTAGATCAGGAAGTGAGCGAACACATAACGGCGTTCGCTCACTTCTCGAACCTGTCACGGCTCTCTGCCGTGACAGGGAAGGGGCTGGATTCCCACCTCCGATCCTCCAGCGTTGACTGGCGCAACGGACGGGGGAGGGTACAGCTGGCTCTGCCTCTAGAGAGGCAGAGCCAGCTGTCACTCACGCAGCTGGGCGGATCCAGACATAATTGTCGGGATCCGCTTCAGCGTCTCAGTATACCGCGAGCTGCAGCTCGCGGTATACTGAACTTACGGTGACGGGAGGACGCTAGTTTGTGTCCTCCCGTTACCCTAAGGAGAACTATGGGGAAAAGCCCTAACCCTATAGTTCTCCTTTAACTCAACAGTGGCCTATGTGACATATTTGCTACAACCTAGTGCTTCTCCATGAAACACTGAAAATGTATTCCTAGGCAGAATCTTGTACCGTTAAACTTTCACGTATTTTCATACCAGGACCAGACAATGTTCTGGCAGGTATTTAAGCTGCAGTTTTATAAAGCACCACCAGTTTCCTTTAAATTATATATATAAAAAAAGAAAAAGGCAAAAGGAAATAGGGACTTTGGAAATTGCACCCTCTTGTCGTCTGACTTTTGTTCACCAGGAGGTAATAGTTATCCATGCCCAGAAGGCTAGGCGCTACAAAATACACACATTACAAAAACAGACATATCTTTACACTAAACATGCAGGTCATAGTTCCTTCTGATTTGGAGGTTAAAATTGGAGGCACAGCAGTGTCATCATGTAATCTGCCCATTTGCCCTTTACAGCCACCCAAATCACTTCCAGTGTAAAGCCAACAGTTGGATTACAGCTGGGCTGGATAATTCCCAGTCACCATGGCGACTTAAAAAACTATTTGGCCACCAAGTACCAGCTGTGACAAACTTTGAAAATGTCCTAACTGCGGGACTAACATCTCTGTGGATCTCTGCTCTCCCTCCACCTTGTATATGGCAGATAATTGGCCACTTTGTGTTGGCTCCCTGTTTCTGGGTAGAGTGCTTTGTGCATTGTGTTTTATGACAGCAGAAGGCAGTGAAGGGTTACACTGTCAACTCTGAAGAAATGATGACCTTCCCAGCTCCTATATACATTTAAACATGCACCGTCCACCCACAACCACCTGTTGCTTTCCACTGAGAACCAATATCCCACCATTTTCCCCAATGAACACCAATGGTTTTTTTTCCAACGATAGAGACATTTTTCCTGACCACTGACAGCAGCACTGACCACCAACATTTTGTTCTCCTGCTGACCACAGACCCAAGGCATTTCCTTCCCTGACAAGCAATATAAGCCATCTTTCAGCTACTTACATGGTCATATACAAGTTGCTTAGTGCTGGATCCTAGGTTTTTGAACCTAAAGTTACTTGTAATGAGCATTTTTCAGTCATACCTAGATAAAAACAGCGTCAGTTTCACAAAAGGGCAGATCTCATCAACCCTTATTCACTTCTCTGTACCGAGCGCAAACTCCCCTATGTACAGAAGAGAAATCAAAGTTTGGTGTGGCCTTCAAAACTGCATCAATTCTTCTAGGTACACTTGCAGTTTTTGATGGAACTTGGCAGATAGGTTGTCATCTTGGAGAACTGACCACAGATCTTCTGTGGATGTAGGCTGCCTCAAATCCTTCTGTATCTGTTTAATCCCTGATGTTGAAATCAGGGCTCTGTGGGGGCCAAACCATCACTTCCAGAACTGCTTATTCTTCAATACGCTATACAGTTGCCTTGATTTATTTGTTTTACAGATTCATCAGTCCAGAACACCTGCCGCCATTTTTCTGCACCCCAGTTCCTATGTTTTCATGTATATCTGAGTCGCTTAGCCTTGTTTCCACATTAGAGGAATGGCTTTTTGGCCACAAGGCCGCAGAAAAATGGCAGCAGGTGTTCTGGACCGATGAGTCAAAATTTTTAATATTTGGCTGGAGCAGGAGGCAGCTTGTTTCGCCAAAGGGCTGGAGAGCAGTACAATGTGTCTGCAGCAACAGTGAAGCATGGTGGAGGTTTCTTTGAACTCTGGGCCTGCATTTCTGTCAATGGAGTTGAGATATGGTCAGGATCAATGGTGTCCTTAATGCTGAAAAATACTTATCCATCATACCATCAGGGAGGCGTGTGATTGGCCCCAAATTTATTCTGCAGCAGGACAACGACCCCAAACATACAGCCAATGTCATTAAGAACTATCTTCAGCGTAAAGAAGAACAAGGAGTCCTGGAAGTGATGATTTGGCCCCCAACGAGCCCTGATCTTAACATCTTCAAGTCTATCTGGGATTACATGAAGGGACAGAAGGATTAGAGGCAGCCTACATTCACAGAAGTGGTTAGTTCTCCAAGATGTTTGGAACACCCTACCAGCCAAGTTCCTTCACAAACTGTGTGCAAGTGTACCTAGAAGAATTGATGCCGTTTTGAAGGCAGAGGGTGGTCACTTGGGATGCACCAATACCTTTTTTGTTTATCGAGTACTGATTTTTATATTTCGGTATTCGCCGATACTTCTGCTAGCATGGAGGTGGCTTCCCGGTGAATCAATAAGCCGGGAGGCGTGTTATTACCTGCTGCCCAGCTTCTTGATTACCTAGGAAGCTGGCTCCATGTATATAGACCCCTCCAATTCACATATGTATTCATTGCACAACCCCCTGCTGTGGATAGAGTGTCTGTGACTTGTATGTTAAGGTGAAAAGGAAGTGGGTTCCTTTTCACCTCAACATACAAGTCACAGACACTCTCTCCTTCACTTCTATATTTATGAAATACAGACTGATGACTCGGAGCCTGACAGAATACTGGGAGAAGGTGGAAGCGCCGGTGTCCGAAGGGAGGAGTGCTGGAGAGAATCATTTCTGTAGCCAAGCCTACCATGCTTATATGCTGGGCATACTAGCACATTATGGCTAACAGTTCCTAGGGCCTATTTTTTTCTTTTTATCAGCAGTTTACTTCCGCTTCAACAAATATATGCAATGCATATCATTAGCACCGGTAGACCAACTAGCTATTAAACAACATTTAATAAAAAAATATTTAATAACCTCATGTGCAGTTTATCTACCATATGTAGATACTATTATCTGCATTTGAAAAGCGGACAAACATTAGCACATAATGATTTCAATGAAAGATCTGAATATTGCCCATTAATGTAACAATTAATGAAAACTCACAGCTGCTGTGGCTCTTGTAATTTTAACAATATTTGAAAGAATATAATGTAAAAGGAAAATGTCCTTTCTTTCTGTAACAGGGAATTGAATACTTTTGGACATTTTCCAGCATGCTGGGGAATTGCAACAAATGCTATTAAATTAAACCTTCTAAATACTCATTCTTACTAATTTTTTTATTGCCTATACCATCAGATTATCACTAGCAATGTTCTAATCTGTTCGATTATTGGTAGAGGTTGGCCGGTGAATTGTTGGCTTTATGAATATATTCTAACAACTGAGCAGGTTTTCTTTACAGAGAGTTCACAGTATCGGACCTAAAATTTCATTAGGTATAACAATTTATTTTCATAACAATGGAATTTATGAGAATTGGGGCAAGAGTACTGCTGACATTCTAAACAGATTTTTAGTTTTATCTGCAAGATAAAACCTGATTGGCCGCACAAGCCACTTCAAAGTATATCTAAAGCCAAAACTTTGTTTTAGCGTTGCATAAAATAGGAAAGGACAGAAGCCTGTCCTTTTTTTGCCATCTTTGTCCCAGTGGGAAGGTCTCCCTTCACTTTCTATTTCATAAATACAACAGGAAGTGGGTGGAAATGATTCAAAGTTGAGAGACGTCATCACCAACTAGTCACTGCAATAGGCATCCTCACTGGAAGCCTTCCCCTCTATTCCTGTTCTAGTGACAACTTCAAATGAGGTAAACTTCAAATGAGGGAAAAATCTAACATTTAAGTCCTGGTGACAACAGTCAGGAGGACAAAAAAAAAATCTCCAGTGGGGACACATACAGCAATAAAAGCTAGACCGGGTCACCAAACCTTCCCTATTCTATACAAAACTTAAAACAATCTTGGCTTTAGATACACTTTGTTTCTCAACTCAAGTCCAGAGATAACACTGGTAGGTCAGGTTTTGAGGCTTCCTTTATGGAAACCAGCGGATTAATTCTTGATATAAATAATTACACCTACTCATAAATTAAGGAAACTATCAAAACTTGACCCGTTTCTCATACCTGAGGAAAAGAGTTGTGAAATCCTGCTACAGACAAAGCAATTTTCTGTCCCACCTAACTGGCACACAGTGTCAGTAGAAATTCCCCTTTTTTTCTTTCCAGTGCTTGTAGAAAATTATGTGTTCTTTCTTCTCTCTCTGTTCTGCATTGTTGCAGCAGTCTCTGATAAGCCTTTGTCTTCTCCTCTTCATCATTATGCTCTACACCCCACAGTTTCTTATGTACCCAGTCCAGGTCATTTTCCTTCTGCAGCCTAGCTAGTTGCTTGCCATACAGGTCTCTGGCTTTCTGCAAGTAGAGCACATGATAATAAATTAGACATTGTGGTCCAAATAAACAAAGGGCGAAACGCCAGCTTTGCAGGAATAAAAGGAGCATATTGGAATAGGTTTTTTTTTACACTAGCAATAATATGTTCACCTGGATGGCACTGTGATTGTACTGATATCTCAAGATAGCCTCACAAAGGTTCCAAAAAGTGTACTCCGGCCACAGAACTGACTGGAACACCAAACAGGCATGTGATGTCTGTAGAAGAAAGAAGATGTAAAAGAAAGAATGCTCAAAGCCGATTCCTATTAAGGTGATCATGGGAATACCTTCCGATTTGTCAGCTGACTAGGGAAAGACACTTAGAGGCTTATTTATAAACAATTCACGAATGTGCATGATTGTTCTGTGCAAATGGAGGCAAAAATCCAAGTATATTTTCTTTCAAATTTGAATGCAATATCGGGAGGTAAAAACCCACATATGGCCAGTAGATGGAGCTAAAGAGCACAGAAAAGAAGCATTTACTTCCTGCATTCCTCAACTCCATCTAGTGTCCATAATGTGATATATTCAAGATTACATTTGACTTGGAAAGAAAATGTACTAAGAATATTAATTTTTGCCTCCATTTGCACAGAACAAACTTCCACAGAGTTTTGCAGTATGAATGGCTCTACAGACTGTTTGTTAAATATACCTCTTAGTAATATACACCCAGACATTGTTAAACAAAGAAACATACAGCCACAAACACAAAAATGGAGAACAATAGAGATGTCTTATTAAAAATAATTTGCCCCTTCTAATTATTTTTAATTGTACACAGTTAACACTCTCTCCTATATTTAAAAAAACAAAAAAGGTCATGCTTCCATTTAAAGACTATATGAAAAGAACTCGATTTCACGGTACTCTATATTAAGACTGGTAGAAGGAAACAGACCTGCCATAACAGAAAATCACTGAGACGAACTTCGCCAGATGTACGTATAAGGAGATCAGGATCTGGGGAATGTGAGGTGTACAAACAATGATCCAGAAGATTTTCAGTAACATCACTGAAAAACATGAAAAAGAATATGAGTCAAGCAGTTCTTGACCTAGATTATGTTACAGTTGTTACCACGCTAATCTTGCACTAGGAATATTATGCTGTTTTGGTGTGCTTAATTGAATTTACCTGTGCTTTGCTCACACAGGGCATAGTAATAGGTTCACACAGCGTGAATTTTTTCCTTCTCTTCCAGGATCAAAGATAAATATCTCACTACTTTTTGGTATGGGGATCGTGTGACAGGACTAGTACTTGAAGACTGGCATTGAGTGGTCACATGGGAGTGGATAATACTCCACAGTTTCGTGTAGGCACTCACTGAAATTGTGTCCAGGGCTTACACATAGCATGTCTGTGAAGGTTCTCATTCATCCAGGTCATGGTATATTTGTAAAAAATAAGTCAAGGCAACTGGACTTAAGAAAAATATAGCAAGTCCAGTTGCCTTGACTTATTTTTACAGTTACACAGAGCACGTTCTCTGGATTTCCCAATGGTGGGTGAGCAAAGCAAAGGTAATTATAAGCTGCTCTAGAGGCTGGCTTTAAAGTAAACCTTTTGATTTGCCCCTTTCCTTTTACAGTTGGTGTAATAATTCCCTTAAAAACACAGATAAGCAGCTATACTTCAGTAATAACATATGCAGATCAGATACAATGAAACATTAAATCATAAATACTATATTTTCAGACTATATGAAGATACACAGGGATAGATGTGGTTCAAACCCTTCTCCTTGACGGATACCTAGGTTCTATTAGCCCCTGCTGGACTCCCCAGGCTGCCTCTTGGACTGCATTGCTGATCTCATGTCGGGATGTGTAAGCGAAGCAAACATTCAAAAAACACCTAAAGACCAAAAAAATTAAATTACATTTTGTTTAGGGGGAAGGCAAACAAAGTGTATTAGCCTAAAATAAGGCTTTAGATTTTCATCTGAACATAAATAAATGTAACGTTATATGAACAAATATGAACTTTGTATGCAGCCATGGCAAATTAGAAGGCTGGTGAAAAAAATGCATTCTCAGGATTATTTGGTTGGTGGTTTACATAATAAACATATTCTGCATGTTTTGGAGCCCTTTTACTAGAGACAATATGGGTTTTACAGCAATGAAGTAACAGTACCTTATGACCCTGACTTTGTATGTAAGCTAGGGGACTAAACATCCAGGAAACTGCCCGATAAGCATTGGAGGGACTTGTAAACTAACCTAAAGTAAAATAAGATAGGACTTCACAGCTGTGATACTGACTGATACTCTAAAAATGTGTTAGGTTTGTGGTCAATGGACAGTGTGGACTCTATGTAACCAAACTGAAGCTAAGCGATTCCAAAAACATACTCCTGAAGCAGTGTAAGCCGAGACCCATCAACACATGTTCTTAGAACACAGGATACCCTACTGCCCATAGTGCTCATAATATGGAGTTCACCACTTAACCACTCTTTTTCCAACTGGGATGATGCAGAACTGCTACATTTATTTGGCATCATCCTTATCTCTTCCAAATATAAGGATTTTCTAAATTCACAGAACTCAAGGAGAGACTTTTCAATACCTGACTTCTATAAAGCTTAAGTTGAATATACTTATATTTTGACTTCCCCGTTTCTCCCCCTCCCCCTACTGACATGCTAATTACATTTTATTTCAAACCCTATTTTAGACCCAGTGTTCTACGCAATTCAGGCAGATCATAGCTGGTGCAAGGAGTCGGGTAGGTGCTGTAAATAGTTTCCCGAAAACATCACCACCCCCTGCCTTATGCTGGGTACACACCTTACAACCATCGCAAGACTTTTGTCTTGCGATGGTTGTAAGGTACTTAAAAAAAACGTACGATCTGCCTATCTTGGACAGGCAGATCGTACTTGCGATGATCGCAAGCCGCGCCCCCGAGGGGCAGGCTTCCGATGACCGCAATGCCGAACGGGCAGTGTGCGCTTGCGCACACCGGCCCGTCCGGCTTTTATCTTACGAACATGCTACACACCCGCCGAACATCGTACGATGCTCGGAGAGTTTTCGAACATGTTCGTAAGTTAAAAGTCGTGCGACCTTACAGTAGTAGAGGTCGCATGGCTTCCACACACCTTACGATAATCGTACGATCGTGGGATATCCCGCGATTATTGTACGATTATTGCAAGGTGTGCGGGGACCTTTAGTACCCCTCTGAAGAGTCCTCAGTGGAAGGAATTATGCAAATATCAAAATGCCTTGATGGGTGGATGTCAGTCTGGAGAAGTGGCCATTCCTTGTCAAATTGCATTTGCGTGCAGACTTCCCTAGGTAATTCCCTACATGTAACGATGAGACACCATGAGTGAAAGCAATAAAATCTAATGAATTAAAGAGGCAGGCCAGGGACAGTCAAGCTGGAGATGATGCTGCAGTGGGGCAGAAGGACTTGGCATGCTATATACACCCTGTGGTACTTTGATTAAAGTGACATTGAAGTCAAAAAATTTTTTCCCTCCCCCCAATGTTAATGTCAGGTCTCTTAATCCGATCTTCTTTCCTGATGTTTTCATTTGCCCCTCCAGCGCTGCGGCGGGTCTCCGATCCAGCGCTGACGACTCTGAGCTTGCTGGCACTTCCTGTCCCACGGTGTCTGCATGCAGGTGCAGGCGTCCATAGACTTACCTTGTTTCTCTCCTCGCATCCCGGCCGTAAATGTGAACTGCGCATGTGCTCGCCACAAGATGCTTTTTGGCCAACCGAGAATTTTCACATTTTCGGACGGGAGCGCGCGGGGAATACACGGGTAAGTGTTAACCCCTTTCAAAGCATTTTGTTTAAAAAATACCTTTTGCATATATCTACTGCTTACTAGCGGTAGATATATGCAAAAAAACATGAGGGTTTAATAACCCTTTAAGTTTTTTTGGACATGTGTAGTATGTCCAGTGTCCACGACTGGTTAACTATTACTACCCACTACTGCTTTTGCGCAAATTAATAGGCTGATCTAACACATGGTCAATAGGTACATTATGAATTCTACGTCCTGTATCTGGCTCATCAGTGCAATTTGTTGCGGTCCTTCCCAACCTATTCCTACAAACCCTATCACTTATGTCCATGAGGTTTTTTGTTTTAGAACTTGGCATTTTGTGCTAAAAAAATTTAGCACAAACAGAAACACAGCTGACATATTCACAAATTTCAGAACAGCAGAGGGTGTTGGGACTGATCCTTACCTAGCCAGTGAGGAAAGTGTGGTAAGGTAATCCACATAATAAATTAATATTCCCAACAAAATGATCAATGATTAATAGCTGAAAATACTCACTTAGAATAGTTCTTGGTTTCCAGGACAGATTGTGCAATAAGTTTTTGGATGTCAAGTGGAAGCATAGTCAAGTCCCCCAATACTCGAATGCAAACTTCGTGCTTCTGAAGTTTATCTCTGTGCACAAAAAGCCAGAACTTAAATGTTTATCTAATAAAATACTAAAAAAGAACCTGTTAGATCAGCTAAATTTAAAACCAAATGTGTTTCCTTTCTTATTATATTTTATAAGATAATAACACATTAAATACACAACAATACATACAGGAGTAGAAAAGGACAGTAGAAATGAGCAGGGTACCAGCTCCATTTCAGGTGAGATATTTCATAATGGCAGATATAATTTGAAGTATAACAAAAGTCTCACTCATATTCCAGTACAATAAAATCACTGTGTATTAGTGTGCTACAGGACTGGCCTTTGTGTCAGTTGAACATCCAGCATGAAACAGTACTGGGTAAGTGGGCAGATCTACTCCAGAACAGGATGCACTGCCCTTTTGAGGATGCCGATTCTACCAGAAGGTGCTGGCATAGAAGGGTGGAAAGAGTAAAAAAAGGAAGTACAAAGATGGAAATGTAGAGTAGGGAAGGGGAGATGCATGGATGGAGGGAATAGGAGGGTCCCCCCCCTATTCCCAATGGACACAGTGTAAGGGTTATGTCAAGAAATTAGGGCTTACTGCATGAGTAATGTTTAAAAATGAACACAATCACAGCAGGGAATGCAAGGGGCCTAGGATTGAGTGTATTGGTCATGCATGGGGATGGGACACATGCCGATCTGCATTTATACACCATGTATAGATTCAAACAGTAATTATCTGTATTATTATAAACCTGCACTTCATCTATTATGCTGTTGATAGAAAGTATATTTTTTCTTATGTATTCTGTTCTGCAACCCTTAGACTTACTTTTCTTCCAGAAGACGGGTAAATTTTTGGCGAGCTAGTTCCATTAGGCCTTCAACCTCCTCCCCCGAACGCTTAAAATTCTCAATGCTGAAAGCATAAACTGTCACTTCACAAATACCGAGATTTAAACACCACCGCAGTGTCTATAAACAGGAAGAAAAATAAAAGAACTATTATAAAAAAAAAAAAAACATTTGTTTTACTAATCTTAGCCTGTAGCAATGTTAATTACCCTAAATCAGCAGTATTGTTTACTGTACCCTGGCATCAGTCATTAGTAATGTCAGTAGGGATGTCTTTCCCCAGGAGTAACATTAGTGATGTCATGCACAGTAATCTTGTGCTTCACAAGGCCATAATTATTCCTGGGAGGACTGGAAAAGCTTTTGTTGCAAATGACTGACCCTCCTGCTGCCCTCTGACATCAACGATTAGCTTCAGTTAATGGCCATGCTGTCTAGCAGACGCATTTAAATTGCCATGTTGGGTTTAGATTACACATTAATCCCAAGAACAAAATCTAACAAATTGCAGGGTACATTTACTTGGATGCAGTGGCTGTTTTCTTTTTTTTTTCCAAGCTAGTTTTTTCTTTATTTTTACTTGGTGATCCTGTCAGTAATACACTTCCTGTTCTAGGGTGACAATGCTTATTTACCATACTGCATCTAGGGAGGAGCAATGCTGTCATCCTAGGACAGAAAGTGTTAGGACTTCTGAACACCTCCCACTTTCCATAACATAGGGGTAGGGATGCAAAGATGCTGGGCATTCTCACAAGTACTTGTACTCGTGAAAAAGCCCTGATACTGGCCCCTTACATTTTTAAACAGGTGCAGCTGCCTGAGGTCCCGCCCTTCTTGGGGATCTCAGGCAGCCTGCTGGAGACCTTGCGGTGGCTATCGTTTACAGCGCTGGTCCAGCCCCACATCTTTCTCCTTTCTGCTGCCGCAGTGACCGGTACAGCGCTAGACAGCCCCGCACTTGCCTGCATAGCCCTGGTGAGACAGCATTAGGAAGACCCGAACGCAGCCCTGGTGAGATATGGCACATCCTCCTAAGACCGCACACAGCCCTGTCCAGACCAGAAATAATACTACTTAAGTGCATCCTAAAACACAATCATTCCCTGTGGGAAGCGTTTTCTGTTTTTGTGAGTGGACCTCAGTCTACCAAGCATTTTAAGCAGCTGAGTGCTATTGTTTGCAAGGAGGCATTGGGAGGTAGAGGTGCTTCCATGTTATTGTACAGAGGGACCCCTATTAACATATTGCAAACATTTATTTTTATCTTCTCTGACCACAAACCTCTAACTCCCACATATATAAACAAAAAGTAAAGAATTTTAGGAAATATGTAACGTATGTAATTTATATTTAGTGGCCAGGTTCAAATTCTAACCTCTGCAAGCTTTTCAAAGCCCTGAGAATGACCCTCTTGTCTCTCCACGTGACATTTTTGTGCATATCTTCGGTTCCCATCCATTATAAATGCAACATGTTTAGGCACTGGACCAGCCTATTGGAAAACATAGAGAACAGGACTAAGTTATATCGCCCTTCCATTGTTAAACGCATGAACAAGCAGGTGGTAATGTGGGGAGCAACTTTTTCAGTCTCGTAACCACATTACGAGAATTAAAAATAGGTATCCGTCACAAATAAACAACATACTACCGAGAAAAATTAGATATGTGTTATTCACTACAGTTTTTCTACTGATGTCTGCATACAATGAATGTTGTTTAGAGTTCTTTTGCATAATATAAGTTTACCTACCTTTAACACATTTGCACATAGCCTTTCAATCAATGACAGCTCCTTGTCACGAATCCAAGACATGATGTTGCAAGCTTAAAAACAAAATAAGGTAGTTAGTGCAGCTAATGGGAATTAGGTCACAGCTTAAAAAAGGTACTTGTGCTCTATACAGTAAAGAATTTTAGAAACTAAAGACAAAAGAGCATATTTTATTGTAGTCAAATAAATATAGGAGTTTGGAAAATATAATTTGTAATTTACATTTAGATGTGTGATATTATCGTGGTATGTGTCATTGGGCTCTATTATCAATGTTAATTCACTTATTTCGCATAAAAATCAATTAGAAAAAATAAACTAACTCTAGCGTGGGTCAATGTTGCGTAAATCTAGAATGAAAACTGATAAACAAAAAAAACAAACCAGGGTAATGAATATATTTTAGAATAATCTGTACGCGAACAGTTAAGTACCTGGATACAAAACTGCACAAGTATATACACTTTATTGCCAAAAGTATTGGGACGCCTGCCTTTACACTTACATGAACTTTAATGGCATCCCAGTCTTAGTCCATAGGGTTCAATATTGAGTTGGCCCACCATTTGCCACTATAACAGCTTCAACTCTTCTGGGAAGGTGTCCACAAGGTTTAGTAGAGTGTCTATGGGAATGTTTGATCATTCTTCCAGAAGCGCATTTGTGAGGTCAGGTACTGATGTTGGACATGAAGTCCTGGCTCGCAGTCTCCGCTCTAATTCATCCCAAAGGTGTTCTACCGGGGTGAGGTCAGGACTCTGTGCAGGCCAGTCAAGTTCCTCCACTCCAAACTCACTCATCCATGTCTTTATGGACCTTGCTTTGTACACTGGTGCGCAGTCATGTTGGAACAGGAATGGGCCATCCATGGGAAGCATGGAATTGTCCAAAATGTCTTGGTATGCGGATGCCTTATGAGTTCCCTTCACTGGAACTAAGGGCCAAGCCCAACCCCTTAAAAACAACCCCACACCATAATCCCCCCTCCACCAAACTTTACACTTGGCACAATGCAGTCAGGCAAGTACCGTTCTCCTGGCAACCGTCAAACCCAGACACGTCCATCGGATTGCCAGACAGAGAAGTGTGATTCATCACTCCAGAGAACACGTCCCCACTTCTCTAGAGTCCAGTGGCGGTGTGCTTTACACCACTGCATCCGACGCTTTGCATTGCACTTGGTGATCTAAGGCTTGGATGCAGCTGCTCGGCCATGGAAACCCATTCCATGAAGCTCTCTACGCGCTGTTGTTGTGCCAATCTGAAGGTCACACGAAGTTTGGAGGTCTGTAGCTATTGACTCTGCAGACAGTTGTTGACTTCTGCGCACTTCAGCATGCGCTGACCCCGCTCTGTCATTTTATGTGGCCTACCACTTTGTGGCTGAGTTGCTGTTCCCAGGTGCTTCCACTTTGTTATAATACCACTAACAGGTGACCGTGGAATATTTAGTAGCAAGGACATTTCACGGAACACCTGAATTCAATGATTTGGAGGGGTGTCCCAATACTTTTGGCAATATAGTGTATAATCTTATATTCAGCTCATGTCACAGTAAGTTTAAGCACATAGTTCGGAATTCACTGTTTTATACAACTAAATAAATAAATCAAATATTTTTTGTTCTCTTTAAAGATAAATTCCATCCTTGGAAATATGGATTGAGAATTAGTAACACTCAGTAGGTAGTCAAAAATTTCACCAGTCAGCATGACCGGACTATAGCCTTGCAATTTATGTTAAAAAAGTTTGGGGACACATAGAGCTTTCTTTTGGAGGTATATAATCACCACGGGGGGTATTTTTTTTTTTACTATATAATTTAAAAAGTACCATAAATGTAAAAAAAAAAACAAGAAAGTTTCCCTACGTTATGTTATAAAACATTTATTCTTACCCATATTTTTAGTAAAACATAAAAGTCAGCGTCAGGCGCACCTGACGAATATATGCGTGTATGTTATGGGCGCGGACTCAAAAAATTAGACAAGCTTCTTTTTAGGCAGACTTATGTATTTTTAGTAAAACATAAAAGTCAGCGTCAGGCGCACCTGACGAATATATGCGTGTATGTTATGGGCGCGGACTCAAAAAATTAGACAAGCTTCTTTTTAGGCAGACTTATGTATTTTTGGCTCCATAGAGTTTATTGGGAATGAGCGTACGATACCTAAAGATGCTCACACTCAAGTGTGAATGGGGCTCAGAACACTTTTGAGGGAATTTATCAAAAATGGAGCAGACAAAATCTGGAGCAGCTGTGCATGGCAACCATTCAGCTTCTCTCTCCAATCTGTCAACCTATCAGCTGTTCTCTCTAATCTGTTCAGTTAAGATTTGAAAATGAAAGAGAGAAGCTTGATTGCCATGCACAGCGGCCCTAGATTTTGTCTGCTCCCGTTTGGATAAATTCCATTCTTTATCTTTTATACTTGTTCCAGGTCAGTGGCTCAAAAAGCAATGAAGTCAATGAATCACCATGACAGCCAGGCAATTAGCATTTTGGATGGAATGGCCAGCGATGGTGGACATCATGATTTTTTTAATGACAGGTTTCTTATAAAGCCATGGACTAATTACAACAGCCCGGGCAACTAGCATTTTTGGCAGGTAGTCAATAGTGTTGTGCGGGGTGCAAACCCAGTTTGCCGGCATTCACCCAAACCCGTGCAAGTCTATCACTGACACACAATCCCTCCAGGGCATACTCTGCTACAACTGTCTGGGAGAG
>NW_017308326.1:49402-54888 GCF_000935625.1 Nanorana parkeri | reverse complement strand
CCACTTCTCTAGAGTCCAGTGGCGGTGTGCTTTACACCACTGCATCCGACGCTTTGCATTGCACTTGGTGATCTAAGGCTTGGATGCAGCTGCTCGGCCATGGAAACCCATTCCATGAAGCTCTCTACGCGCTGTTGTTGTGCCAATCTGAAGGTCACACGAAGTTTGGAGGTCTGTAGCTATTGACTCTGCAGACAGTTGTTGACTTCTGCGCACTTCAGCATGCGCTGACCCCGCTCTGTCATTTTATGTGGCCTACCACTTTGTGGCTGCGTTGTTGGCTGAGTTGCTGTTCCCAGGTGCTTCCACTTTGTTATAATACCACTAACAGGTGACCGTGGAATATTTAGTAGCAAGGACATTTCACGGAACACCTGAATTCAATGATTTGGAGGGGTGTCCCAATACTTTTGGCAATATAGTGTATAATCTTATATTCAGCTCATGTCACAGTAAGTTTAAGCACATAGTTCGGAATTCACTGTTTTATACAACTAAATAAATAAATCAAATATTTTTTGTTCTCTTTAAAGATAAATTCCATCCTTGGAAATATGGATTGAGAATTAGTAACACTCAGTAGGTAGTCAAAAATTTCACCAGTCAGCATGACCGGACTATAGCCTTGCAATTTATGTTAAAAAAGTTTGGGGACACATAGAGCTTTCTTTTGGAGGTATATAATCACCACGGGGGGTATTTTTTTTTTTACTATATAATTTAAAAAGTACCATAAATGTAAAAAAAAAAACAAGAAAGTTTCCCTACGTTATGTTATAAAACATTTATTCTTACCCATATTTTTAGTAAAACATAAAAGTCAGCGTCAGGCGCACCTGACGAATATATGCGTGTATGTTATGGGCGCGGACTCAAAAAATTAGACAAGCTTCTTTTTAGGCAGACTTATGTATTTTTGGCTCCATAGAGTTTATTGGGAATGAGCGTACGATACCTAAAGATGCTCACACTCAAGTGTGAATGGGGCTCAGAACACTTTTGAGGGAATTTATCAAAAATGGAGCAGACAAAATCTGGAGCAGCTGTGCATGGCAACCATTCAGCTTCTCTCTCCAATCTGTTCAGTTAAGATTTGAAAATGAAAGAGAGAAGCTTGATTGCCATGCACAGCTGCCCTAGATTTTGTCTGCTCCCGTTTGGATAAATTCCATTCTTTATCTTTTATACTTGTTCCAGGTCAGTGGCTCAAAAAGCAATGAAGTCAATGAATCACCATGACAGCCAGGCAATTAGCATTTTGGATGGAATGGCCAGCGATGGTGGACATCATGATTTTTTTAATGACAGGTTTCTTATAAAGCCATGGACTAATTACAACAGCCCGGGCAACTAGCATTTTTGGCAGGTAGTCAATAGTGTTGTGCGGGGTGCAAACCCAGTTTGCCGGCATTCACCCAAACCCGTGCAAGTCTATCACTGACACACTCCTGGCCAGGAAGGGGGTCTAAACACCTGGTCTTGAAGTGGTTAATACACACCTATTCTAAATATAAACTAGCAAGATATACCTCTGCCACCGTCTGTTCCAATGCCACCCCTGCCCATTACCACATACACACGATTTTTAAGAAACTGCCTTTGGTTAATCAAATCATGCAGCTTACCCGATCAGCATCACCTTTAACTCCAAAAACACTTCCGCATTCGCCGGCAACCAGCGGCGCGCCTCTCTGACGTCAGCGTGTCTTCTTTCGATGACGTCCAAGTCATGCGCGACCGGTGTTCTATCGAAAGTTCCAACTCCTCGAGTTCTCCAACTGCCTAATTTCCGGTTTAGTAGGCACTAAGAGGTTTGACCAAGAAAGCTGTTCTGCACGAGCGCCAGCCGCGGCATTGCCCTATAGACATAGACCACAGCAATGAAGTATTAAAATGAAGTAGGATCACACTAATCCAGCACGTTATTGATCTCGGGTGCCCCACTCAATATGGCCGCCGCTTGAGTGGGGCACCTGAGATTAATAACGTGCTGGATTAGTGTGATCCTACTTCATTTTAATACTTCATTTCTGTGGTCTACGTGTATAGGACAATGCTTGTGTTTTAGAATGAATGGGACTTTTGAGCTGGATAGTTTTTCAGAGCTGCCTGTAGAGGGAGCTGTGCAACACGCTTCTTGTACAGCTCATCTTTACCCATCATGGCTGTGTGAAGTGACAATGTAACAATCCGTTTACAGTAGAAGACTATATAATTTCGTGCAGAGAAGCATGTTGCTGTCTATTATATAGTGACAGATGACAAGGGTTGAACATTTGTATGGCAGGGCCAAGTAAAACAATCACATTTAATTCATCGGTAGCTATCTGTGACCTTTGTTCTGTCAGCATCAGACAGCACATCTGTAAATTGAAAATCTCCACAGCTGCAACTTCCTTTATGTGAATCAATGATTCATAAAATCACCCAAACCGAACTGCCCAATGGGCTTCAACAGGAAACGGTTATAACGAATTCAACAGGCACACAGACATTTGTGGTTTGGGCAGATTGGTGCACGTGACCACAAGATACATGCACTGCTCGCACATACATATAAGAATTGAAGGCGAATGAGCCTTTGTGGGGCATGCGGAGAGGAGATTTAATACGTAGAAAAACAATATGTGAATGTTTTTGGCACATTTAAAGACTGGTATGGCTATAGTACTGTATATTGTATTGACACTGGATTTTAACAACCAGCGTTTAGTGACACTCTAAAAATTGCGTATAGACCAATATCCCTGTGGAAGACCTTGGGGTGCAAGTACACTCATATTTCCCAACTGTCCCTATGGGAACCAACATCCTCTTTCCTCAATTGCCCCTGTTTCTGTTCTCCCAGTGCCCCTGAGAGACCCACACAATCGGTCTGCAAAATCAGACTCTGAAAGTAAAGGTGCCCATACACTGCACGATTATCGTACGATAATCGTATGCGATCGGTTTTTTGTACGATAATCGAGCAGTGTGAACGGAGACGTGCGACCGTTTCTACTGTACGGTCGCACGTCTTCTGTCGAACCAGCATGTTCGAAACCAGCCGGGAATCGTGCCACAGATGATCGAGTTGCAAATGTTACAATGAAAACACTTAACGCACCCCAGTTTACTCGACAGAGTCAGTTGAATTGGGCCATCGGTTGGGTGTTAGACCCTGTGCCCGAGACTATTGGACGGAACACTTCTTGCCTATATCTACTGCTTGCTAGCAGTAGATATAAGCAAAAAAAAACGGAGGGTTTAGAACCCCTTTAAGTTGATTATACAAGCAGATTGTATGGTCAGATTGTAATGTATATGGTAAACCTTACAGCAGGAGACTTAGGTGCAATGGGAGTAGAGATTAATAAAATGGCAGATATGTACTGGCACTTGGTGCCTACCTTTAAGTAGGGAACATTGCATACATTTCATCATGACAGGTTTATTTTAATGTATAACAACAAATAATACTGCACTGATGTTTCAGGGACGCAGTGAACCGGTTTTCAAACTGTAATAACAGATAACCAAAACCTGAGATGCATATCTAGGTGGAAGCAACAAACCTCCTAAAATAATAAAACCCCACCACAATAAAAAAGGAAAGTGAACATGTACTTTGTCCGTACAGGGTATTAGGTACCGTAGGCAGGAAGTGTTTACCTTCTATGCTGTTCCTTACTGCTCAAATCTGTTACAAGACCATTTGGAAATTTCAGTGACTTTAATACGTCAAGGCACACCTTCATATGATGTCACTTGAGACTAAGAAATGTCTGCTCAAACACTGAGCACTTCAAGGGGTCATGTGGTTTATCTCTAGTAAGCTCATAGTTATTGTTGCAGTGACCTTCATGCTTGCTTTTCCTGTTTTATTTTATTGTAAACATGAAGATTTCTAGATTCACCACTAGATGGTGTTCTACGTTTGACTTGGCCTCATTAACATCCATAATTAAAGATATCTCTGGGGAAATCACAAAACTCCCCTTGCGATCGGGCTAACCCCGCAGTGCAAGGGTTAAATGCTCATTTAGGTCTAGGCCTAGGGTTTTACGTACCTGCTTCCCTGGCAGTTGGTGCTATTCTCCAGCTTGCAGACTGTCTCTCTGCATCCTCATGTATAACGCAAGGCTATGGGCCCTGCATTGTACTTGATGACATCAGCAGGCCTCTTGAGTTTTTAAATACTAAAAAAGGGTCTAAAAAGGAAGGGAGACAACAAGTATTTCAAAAAATCAAGCACTCAATATATCCCAAACAGTTCAAATCCAAATTTTTTACGCCACTTAGCTCCCAGGCAATTTGTTCGCCAAGCCCTGTGTGAGCACCACCACAGAAGCATAGTGGGGTAAAGGCTGTGAGTGGCAGTCTTGTAGCTCAGAGGAGCCTGATTGAGCAGGGATGAAAGTCCTAATTTCAGGTACCCTAGACCGAATCAAGCATTTAATCTTTGTGGTGTGTGGACAGCCCCACTGCAAGTGGCTCTTCAATCACAGCTATCTGGCTTGACTGTCCTCTGCCTGGCTTTTGGAGTGCCATGTCTAAACCCCGCTGAAGCTTTTGTTGCAGGGATAGCCTGGAAGTGACCTTTGAGCACTGGGTTCCACGTAGGGTGCTTTGCAGAATCCATTCTGGTGAAAAGTTTGCCACAAAGCACTATCCAGGTCCAGTGCTGCTGGCTTAGACTCAGCGCTTTCCCTGTTTCCAGAGGCTCACTTTGTGAAAAAGTCAGTTGGGGCAAGCACCAGAAGATACCTCAAGTACATAGGTCTTTGGGCACCTTTCAAAATTCATTTTTTTTCCTGCCAGTTTGCACAGCAGAAGGGTTTAACACTGTGGAACTGAGCTCTGACATGATCTGTTGGGTAGAGTGTAGCAGGTACATGCCCTCTTTCCTGCCAGACAGTATCGGGTAAGCATCTCCCTGCTGCTGCTCCTGCTTGCAAAGAGCTATGTAGAACGTCAATCTTCGAACTGTTTCTGCTCCTACCTACAGTGACTTTGGTCACCTCCAGCCATCCAACCCTTACCTGCTACCAGCTGTCTGGGTTTTGTGAGTACCTGAGGCATTGTCTCATACCCAGAGCCTTAAAGTCCATTTCTAACTTTGTAAGTGATTAGCATTTATTGTGGCAGAGAGCTCAGTTGTAATATACACAGATTGCTTTCAACACACAGAGGCAGCCATTTCCATGAGGATATAAAGAGGAAAGCTGACAAAAACCTAAGTTTCTGTGTTCATATACAACAACTGCATATGCCTGCTTCATGTTCACTTGGTGTACATTGCTGGCATATGTTTTTTTTAAAATACCTCCGCAGGTGGAAATGGGCTTTATGTTGCCTTACTGACACACAGTAGAAAGGTATCATGGCACACTCAAAAAACCAGCATGTAAAACAACTTGTCTCTCCACTAAGGTTAATAACAGAGGTTTGGATACACGTCTTCTGCAGAAGACGTGTATCCAAACCTCTGTTATTAACCTTAGTGG
>NW_017308326.1:31787-48256 GCF_000935625.1 Nanorana parkeri | reverse complement strand
AAGCAAAACAAATGACAAACGCACTCAACAATTTGTCACCAGTTATACAGTAAGGTGCACACGAAATGGGCTTTGAACAGTAAAACAGTAGAAAGGCATCATGGCACACTCACAAACCAGCATGTACAAACAACTTGTCTCTCCACTAAGGTTAATAACAGAGGTTTGGATACACGTCTTCTGCAGAAGACGTGTATCCAAACCTCTGTTATTAACCTTAGTGGTGAGACAAGTTGTTTGTACATGCTGGTTTGTGAGTGTGCCATGATACCTTTCTACTGTTTTACTGTTCAAAGCCCATTTCGTGTGCACCTTACTGTATAGCTGGTGACAAATTGTTGAGTGCGTTTGTCATTTGTTTTGCTTTACTGACACACAGTCACAACATGTCTGATTGTAGAGTTGGAGGAGGGGTTGGCTTGAGCAGTCCTGCTGTAATGAGTGCCCATAGCTCACACTGTACTGGCTCCAGGGCTGCTTGCAGTGTGATGATCAGATGGTGCTCTTAGAGTCTATTGTATGTTGGAGTCGTCTTTATCTCTGTCGGATGTGGAGGTTTTTACTACAGTCATGAAAGACTTTATGGTGGACATCACCTAGGTATTTGCTGACTTTGACCTCAAAGACCACAGGCACACTCCTGAACCTTCACCTGCAGTATACAACTTTCCCGTAACCTGGGCAGTTTCAGACTGTCTGATTCTGAGTCACTCCAGTCTGCTCAATGAGCTTTCAACTGAGAAGTTGCAGTCCACTGCTACTCCTCCAATGATAAAAGAGACAATTTTTACTCTTACCGATGTGGTGTACATCACTCAAAAACTAGAAGATCAGCCTGTTGTGACTCAGTGGGATCTTAATCTGGTCTCTGCACTTCAGAATTGGCCATTTAAACCATTGGAAACATTCCTATCTGTAGTCTCACTCACAAGGTGGTATTCCTTGTAGCCATCACCTTTGCGAGGTTAGTGTCTGAACTGGTGGCCTTATCCTGCAAGGAACCTACTCTGGTTTTGCATAGACGCATGGTGGTGTTGAGGCCTAAGACTTCTTTCTTGCCTAAGGTAGTTTCTGCTTTTCAGCTCTTGCTCCACCATCTCTAGGTGGCTCAGACAGACCATTATTTACGTTTATGGTCTCAGGGATCGGGCTCTACCTTTTCCTGTCAAGGTGTACTAGATGTGTGAGTGCTTCTTGTGCTTTTCGGCATCAAGCAACTGTTTTCCAGATTTGCAAGGCTGCCTCCTATTCTTTTGTTTACATCTTCTCTAAGTTCTACCAGGTGGACGTTGTGGCTTCATCTGATGCCAGACTCGAGCATAAGGTCCATTAGATGGCTCAGAAAGTCCTCAGGTTTTTGTTGTTTGGGGCCTGTTGGCATTTGTTTGCTGTGTTGCCCACCTCTTAGCTAAACAGCTAAACTGCTTTTGAACGTCTAGTTGAAACACATGCTGTGTCCCTCAATGGATGACAAAAAAGTAGGATTTTTGTACTAAACATAAAATCCTTTACTTCAAATCCATTAAGTAACACAGGTCCACTGTGTTTATGATCATGTTCTTGCTACTGCTTTACTACACAACTGAGGCAAGGTGGTAAAGGAAGGGGTTACCCTGGGCTGGTCTACTGTTTTTTTTTGTTTGCAGTGCCCAGTCCTCCTGTAGGCAGTAGTATAATCCAAAGAAGAAAACCTTACTGTGTCCCTCAATGGACACAAAACAAGTTTTATGGTGAGTATAACAATCTATTACAGCTTACCAGTCCTTAGATGTGGTGGCCTCATTAGTTTTCCTTTTTTAGGCTCCTTTATTGTAACCTGGTGAAAATGCTAGTATTCTGAAAGGAAGGCAGCCACCAGATCAAAGGACTAGTAAGCTGCAATATAATATATAATTTTGTTTTTAGGTTTAGTTATGCTTTAAAGGTGAGGTACAATGTAGGGCATTGCACACAGAACAGAGGTGAGATGTCTGAAAAGCTACACATAGAGGAATACAATATCCTGGTTATTGCACACAAAGTAGGGGGTGAGAGGTTTGGTTAGTTCCTACTGAAAATTACATTACATTTAATGGTGAACTATGAGGTGAGAGATTTCCACTCATCCTCATAGTTAGAGCCGACCTGTGACAAACAAGCTGTCACAGGTCGGCTCTATTGATTGGGAAGTGAGCAGAAACATGCACCGATCCACTCACTCCCCCATCGTCTTCCCCATGGCTGCGGCACTCTCAGTATATTGCGGGCAATAGCCTGCGATATACTGAGCTTTGGGTCATGGGAGGAGGTTAGCATATGTCCTTCCATGACCCTAAAGGGAACTATGGAGAAAAATACTTACCCCATAGTTCTCTTTTAATTTAGCACCCCTCCCAAGGACCGAGAGATGTGCCCTGTTATGTACAGAGGTATTGTAAACATTTTTTAAAGGTGACACCTCATATTCTCCAATAATTCCACACATAAACAGTAAACACAAATATTTTTATTGGAATGAACATTGTTAGAATGTAATAAACAGGAAATGTAATGAACGTTAAAGCAGACTTTCACACGTGACGTGTTCCTTGGATCAAACCAAAAGGATTGTGATATCACCCTCACCTTGGAGCCACAGGTGGAGGACAGGTGTAAGGATAGTAGTTTTTCTAACTTTTCTCTATGGGTTTTTTATTCTACAGCAGGGCTAGACAACCTCAGCACTCCACCTGTGGTGAAAATACAAATCCCATCATGCCTCTGCCTCCCAGAGTCATGACGGTGGCTGTCAGAGTCCTGCAATGCCTTATGAAACTTGTAGTCCCACAACAGCTGGAGTGCCAAGGTTGCCTACTCCTGTTCTACCTCTTTAATGCTATAATTTTACATGGGGGTTGGGCTAGTATTAAGAAAGTAAAACTTGCATTTTTGTATCATTCCCACTTTAAAGTTAATATTTATATACAAAAATCCATAGAAATAATCACAAATACATTAACAGCATATGGTTGAGTGTGTGCGTTTCAACCGCTGAAAATGCTATTTATCCCTTTATATCAAGGTATGTTACAAGACATGTAATTGGGTAATAAATAATGTCTTGTTTGTCTATATGCCCAAAAACAAGGGTGGATACACTGGGTCAGCACTGCAGGAATACTCCCTGAGTCTAGCTCTCTTTCCTGTGTCACAAAATGGCTGCCCCAAATTTTCATTCCTCCTTCTTTCCACTATAGAAAACCTGGCAGCCATTTTGAGTTGGACTTTATCATGAAAAATCATATGTAGTCTCAGACTTGTATTTTTTTTGTCAACACACACACACTAAGGTCAGTTTGCATAGGATACAATTAACCCACCAGCACAATTTGAAAACAAATGTAAATGTAGAGCACCCTTTGTAAACCAGTAATGGCATTCAGAGCAATACAAACATCCCTGCAGATAGTTTTCCTGCTGTTAACTCAGAGTCCCCTTGTGACAAAGTCACAGGGGTTGATTACCCAAACGAATAGAGGCAATTCACTTTGCATAGTGTATTTTCACTTCAATCATCCAATCACATCCTAGCAATTCAAAGTATTCAAAAGTAAACACATGTTTCATTTACTAACATTCCATTTGCAACTTGAAATTCATTTTGTGAAATGTATACCTAAACAGCCTTTACATCCTTAGTAAACTAATCCCACCATGTTTCCCCAGTCCACCTAATGCCTGCTGACATGCCCCCAAACATGTCAATATATTTTAGGAAAATAATATTCTTTCTAAGGTAACTTAATTACGGGTAAGAGAACTGAAATCATCCACCAGATATGAGCTATTTTAGAAGGCATGTGTGCTGGTGTCTCTATGGGTGTCCAATATATAATGTATACTACCTTAGTGTAAAAAGGGAAGTACCACATCCAAATATCTTCTACTTAGGAAATTAAACAAGAAAACAAAATAAAATTTGGTGTCCAAATGATGGTACTAAAGTGCAGTTACTATTAGGGTTGCCACCTTTTCTTCCAGGAAACCTGAACACTTTAGCGATGCACTGAAATTTTGGAGGGAGAATGAGTTGTGGCTTAGTCATATGTAAATAGCGCCACCCATTAATATGTGAAAATCACAGTCGAGACTATTTTCAGTTGGGGGCTAGTAGCTCTTATATTAATTTTGGTTGCCCCTGTGTGTCTGACACCGTTTGTCCAGGTTTCAGCTGCCATGAAACCCGGACACAGCATTCAAAACCCGGACTGTCCGAGTGAATCCTGGACAGGTGGCAACCCTAGTTACCATGCTGCATGTTCATTGACTGTGATTTAGAAACCACGCTGCAATATTTTGGCCCTTGTAGACAAGGAGTTACTGTAGCAGCTGTCCCCTGAAAAAAGTAAAGGGCAGAGGTGCACAGATATTAATATTAAAACAGTGTTTTTGTGCCAACTCACTCCTGAGGACAGTTGTCAATGTGCAGCTTACCTATAAATGTGAGATTGTTGCTAGGTCTAGTTGAAAATAGACAAATGAGGGCTGTCAGTTATGTTTTGTGGATATACTAGAGGAAATATTTGCAGGCCAATTTAAAGAGCCTCTGTAAACTAGCCACTGTAATTGCCTGCTCCTACCTTCATAGAACTGCTTACCTTCCCAGCGTGCCAATAAATGTCCCTGAAAACCTCACATTTGTGGATATGCACAGTGCTCCAGACCTCCCGCTATGCAATGCTGTATGCCTGAATGATCTGTTGTAGGCCCATGCACTGCGATAGTACTCTTGGCGCTCCAGGTGTTCACAGCCAACTTCCATCCTTACCATCCAAGACTCCAATGAAGAATGAGCTCCTCTAGAGCAGGGGTGCCCATTAGGTAGTTAGCGATCTACCGGTAGATCGCAAAACGAACACTGGTTGATCGAAATCGGCTCACTGACCTGTGTACTGACCTCCCACAGTGCTCGAGCGGCTGAATGTGTCAGACGCCGCAGACGGGAAGGAGAGAGGAGAGGAGACTTGGAAAGCTGCTGCAGTGGAGGTAAGAAAAGACAGACACTAGAGAGACAGCAGAGAAAGTGAGAGAAGAGACAGCAAAGAGAGAGAAGAGAGACAGCAAATAGAAACAGGGGAAAGAGAGAGAGAAGAGAGGGCCGGTTCACACCACAAAGTCTGCGTTCCAGAGTGTTCGGCCTCTAGAACGCATTGGAAAGCAAGCCGGCCGGCTCCCTGCATTCAGGGGCGGGAGGGGGCGTGGCGATGCATTAAAGTCAATGGCACCACAGCCACACCCCCAGTCTGATCACTTGGAACACAGGCACATTAATACCTACGTTCTGGTCCAGCTCGATCTGCAGAAATACAGCATTTTTGCAGATCGCACTGGACTGGAACGCAGGCATTCCTGGTGCGGCAATTGCACTGGGGGCGTAGCTTCAATGCACTGCCACGCCCCCTCCCGCCCCTGAATGCAGGGGTTTTTTCATTGGTAGATCCTATTGAGCTCGTCATTTGAAAAATAGATCTCCAGACGAAAAATTGTGGGCGCCCCTGCTCTAGAGTGTGCCTTTTAGTGAGGGACTCAGCTACCTGTTGAAGGCACAGAAGATTAAACATTTTTTTTTTGCAAGTGTAGCACTTTTTGGTAACTAGACAGACATAATTGGTAACCAGGCAGACATAATACAGCTACCCAATAACTATGAATGTTGGAGACTCACTTATGTGGGAAAAAATGCCCCAGGCACATTCCTCTAAGGGTACATTTCTTATCCTCTGGATGTTCAGAATAATAAGAGCCAATTACTTGCATTTTTTGTAGATTTTATTGCACTAGTTCATGGAGATATAGAACAGAATGTGGATTAAAAACAGCAGAACTAGATTCTACTCAAAAGTCCTTGGTCTTCTGCATATCTTTCTAACCTTCTTGGTTCCTCTCTCGCTGGGCTATACTGGCTGGTCTCTTGCATTTCAAAGTGGTTAATTGACAATTGAGGTTCTAGTGGAATCTCAGTTTTAGAATTAAAGGCAGGACAGCAATGGAAAGATTCCTGTGTTGCTTTTCAACTGAGTCAGTCACTCACCACTTCAATGTTGGGGAGAATAGCACCCCATGACAGCCAGTATCTACAAGGTTTTCTCCCAGGGGAAGAGATTCTTACAGCTTCCGAGGTTCCTAGGCTCTTAGGGTAAAAGCCTGGAGAGAAGACCATGTTCCAGGAATAGACTCAGATATCTAAAAACTAGGGATGCACAGATACTTTTTGAGTACCAGTGCCGATACTTGGCATTTTCATGAGAACTACCAGGGTTGCAGCGGTTGCAGCTGGGACCTGGCTCTGGCACTCCACCACTGTCCTGAAATCAGTCTGTATTGTTTTAGAAAAAACTGTCACATGACAATAAACAATAATGTATCAGTACTCGTACTTGCAAGTACTCGGCAAGTACCAGTACTCGTACTCGCAAAACTGGTATCTGTGCATCCCTTTATTTATATTTATAAAAACAAAATCGTACATTAAAACAGAGATGTACAAATCCCAGGAGCTCCGTGTGCTCCTTACAAATAATTTTTGAATTTTTCTCTAGTGTAGTCTTGGAGCTCAAAAGTATCGGTACATTTACTCGTACTTGTACCGAGTACTGTACTTGGTATCTGTGCAACGCTTCTAAAAACACTTCTAGCATGCATCAGCAAGATCCCCTCCTACTGATTGGCAAGGTATTAAACATCCTTAAAATCGAACTACAACCTCCTATACTTTACAGCCAAGCAAAATGCAATCTTAGCCTCTATTTGGATTGCAGTTGCTGTGGTGCTGCACATGTGATCAGCTATGACACCAACCATTTAAGGGTTTCAAAGTTTGGTTTGAGAGCTGAAATAAGCACACTGGCAACCTTGGCAGCTGGCATGCCCAAAAAGTAACTATTTTGGGAGACAATTAAATTAGTGGGACTAGTTCCGCTTTAACACACAATGTCATCTCTAGCACACCCTGCTGGAGCAAGCTTACCACAGGATGTAACTGAGAGAATACAAACCATGATTAGAGAACACTAGCCAGCTAAGCTGACTAAAACTCTCTACAAGATCACAAAAATAATTAAAGGGAATTTAGAAAAATACTACATTCCTACAAGATTCACAGCACTTCGCTGTAAGATTTTATGAGTCATGTTTGTGACAAAAGGTGGAGGAGCCTAGACGATGTTGGCTTTTGAAGAATACTTTCCTGAAAAGTTACATGTTTAGGTTATATAAAACATGTTTTTCTACCTAAAAAAAGAAGATAATGTTGGACTGTATTATTTATCAGTTTTTATTTGGTAAAATGTTAACATGCTAGTTCCTTAGTGCACCTTAATTGGAACAGAAGGCACAAAAGCAGCATTATTTGGAATTTTAATGTACACTGCAATCTGTCACTTCGCCCTACACAATAATGTATGTTTTTTAGATAGGTTCAGGCATTGGATTTTCTATTCCTTCACACATATGCACGCTCATGCTATCCAGCAACGCAAGCAGGTCAACCTATTTCTGTTGTTGTTCATATCCAAATTGTTTATTAGGCCTTATTAAACAATTTGCATCATGCATTTCTTTTGGCACCCAGGAGGTGGCAGCAGTCCCTTAGTCTTAAAGTGACACTAAACTTAGGAGTTACATCTTAAAAAAGCATTCAAGTACCTTAGCTAGTAACAAAAATGTAACACATTTGTGTATCACTCTGCTGTAGATCCTCAAATCATCTCTGAGTTGGTACTGACACTGTCCTTCCTTCTGGAGGGTGGCTACTTTTGTTCCCCATGGTCCCTGTGTGTTGTAAAGTAGCCACCGCTCCAAGTTCACTCCTGTGATGGACTATAATCTCATGTTTATGGCCAACTTACGTTGCAAATCTTCCCCTCCAAACTTGCCCTGCTCACTCTCCTCTCCTGTGCTGCCACCTTCTCCTAGTTTTCTTCCAGGTTCAGCATCTTCGGCCTCTTGATTGGCTAGCCGATATGGTGTGACTCCGGTGCACGGAAGCTACATCATCTCGGCATGCGCGGCTCAGTGCACAGAGAAAAAAAAATTGCTGACAGATAGGTAGGAGCTTTTCTGGCAGTAGAGACTTACACAGTCTTTGGTATAAAAAAACTACTTGTCAGTAATTTTTTTAAGCACACTTTAATTTTTTTTTTTTTTTAAAGGCAGCCCATTCAATATACAATAAAAGTATATGTTCTGCATTCCCATGCATGTATTTATATTTATACAATAAACCTATTTTTTCCTTCACTACATTCCCATGCATGTATTTATATTTATACAATAAACGTATGGGAATGTAAAACATGTATTCCCATACATTTATTCTATGCCTGCTATGTATGTCTGTTGATCTACTTTGCTTTCAAGGTAGATCAATAGGCATATTTAGCAGGCACTAGGAAGGTGACACATCTGTCCAGCCCATGCAGTACTACCTGTGCGTCATTCAGTGCAGGTCTCAGCCACTCGCCCATGCTGTCGCTGATGACCCAGGCTCTGTGCCGCTCCTCTTGTGTGATTGCTCCACTACTGCAGGTGGAAAGGGGAGACACAACAGTCTGACATCCAGCTTCTGAAACACTGCATGAGCACACCCACAGCACAAGGGTTCACCTCTACCCCCTTTTCCAACATTGTCTACCTTCTTCTAAAGGTATTCACATCTGCACCCTTTGCTTCCCTCCTCCTGTACTGTTCACCTCTGCACCCCCTGCATTCCTCTTCCAGCACTGCTCACCTCTGTACCCCCTGCTCACTCTTCCTACAATGCTTGGAGTTCCACAACAGCTGGAGGACCGAACTTTGGCTACCCCTACCCTATATGCAAATTTTGCTGCTAAGTGCTTTCAAAGTGAAATGTTTTCATGTGAGGCCTCATTCACACTTGCAAATAGGGCCCATCACATGACTCTGTTTCCAGGTGCAATTACCTGCAGGTAATCTCAGTATGTGCAATTACATGCAAATGAACTGCAAATGGCTGAGGGCAGTGGCTGAGGACATTGTATTGTATGTCTCCTCCTGCTTGCAGCAGGTCGCATGAGCCCTAAGGAGTGAGACTCATGGGATTGGCCATATTCGCAATTGTGAATTGAGCCGTTATTTGTTTTCTATTTAGTTCCTATATATGTCACCACCTTTACGTCCTGAACATTCAACTGAAATATTTCCATATAAGGATAGTTAGTGAAAAGTGTTTTCCTAGGCTTTTTATAATAAAGGATAATTAAATACTATCAACAATATTGAAGACTTAGTAAGATTTTATTGGCAGTAATAAAAAGAACTGATAAAAAGAATCACACATACATAGATCCACAGAAAACAAATTTCCTGAGCTCAGCATCAGCTGAATATTTGTGCACAGCTTGATGTATATACGCCTGGGTACATACACAGCCCAACATTCCTGAGGTAGATTTCTCACATTTGTATAGTCATAGAAATATCACCACCCACTCAATCCAGGCTAACATGGTTACCTGAGACAATTCGGAGTATATATATTGATATAAATGTGTATAAATACATGTGCTTGGGGTATATATAAAGTAACTATCTGCTCCATGGTACTGCACGCTGCTTCCTGATGCTTAAAGGGTATCTAGGGTCAAGAACTAAAAATAAATATGTATTTCTACTGTATATTGAATTTCCATACGTTCTATCCCACTCCTAAACACCATATCCATCTAGAAGTTTGTAAACTTACTTTATGAAGATTCCCATAGGATGTGTTTCCTCAATGCACTGACACAATATCACTCTGTGAATATGTACTTCCTTGTTTCACCACTCTAAGGCTCCATTCACATCTATATTTTAGGCGCGATTAGGGATTCCTGTGTCAGGAACTTGTGATTTCCTGCAGTAGGAATCCCTAATCTGGCGTTTGCAATTATATGCGGTTAGGAATAAATCATTACCCCTGGACGCACGATCAATGTGTCCAGGGATACTGATTGATTCCTAACTGCATGTAATCTTATCACATATCATTACATGCGGTGTGCTAGTTTTCTGCCACTTTCAAATGCAGCGGCTGTCACCCGATCATTAACTTGAATAGGTGACAGCTGCTGCTTGTAAACAGCAGATTAGGAATTCCTGCTGCAGGAAATCGCAAGCTCCTGACGCAAGAATCCCTAATCACATCTAAAATACAAGTGTGAATGGAGCCTAAGCCTGTCGTCTGAACAACAGCTCAATGTCTAAACAATGTAATATTATCATTGCTTGCTGCAAGCAATGCATGATGGGATATGTAGTCTTGAGACATGGAGATTGCATCACATCAAGCAGTAGGGACCGAGATGCAAAGCACACTGGGATTCCAGGAAGATGTTGAAAGTGACAGGCAGACAGAAGGCTGCACTCACTACATAAAAGGGATTTTTTTCAAATAAGCTTTGGTTGCAATATCACAAACAACTCTAGTATGTATTCCTATTACAATGCTGATGTTATAACAGGATAGTCTATGCTGGGAATTTACAACTCCTTTAAATGTTTTAGGGGCCAGTATAAACAAAGTAAGGGTCTGTGTTGCTCATAGCAACAAGCAGATTTTGGTTGTCACTTTCTGGTGCAAATTAGAGAATGTAAGAACTGTCTGAAGGGGTGCTGTGGGCAATACAGACCCTTCCAGTTCTTTCTGCCTTTTTGCTATAGCGTTTACACTGTGGACCCTTTACACCTTTCTTCATATAATCTCATTCAATAAACAATATACCAACAGACGGCATCAGTACCAGCAAGACAAACACAGACAGCAGGCAGTTGTTTTTACAAAGATCACAACTCATTCTTATCATGTCCATCGATTTACCATCGGACATGGGAAGATATGCACAATGCACAATATGTATTGTCATCCTGAATATCTGTGCCCTCCTTCACTGATACTAAAAAAATATATATATATATATAAATATGTATAGTAATATGTAATAATCAAATATCTATATAGTCCTGTGTAAAACTATATATTTGTACAATGCAATATACATATATAAAACAACAAATAAATATGTTTTCTGATATACTGACATATACCCTGCAAGTTCTAACCGTGCTGTCGTAACTGTTGTGAATACCAGAAATGGAGGGCAACTTAGGTTAAAACAGGCTGATAAATAGATTACAAAAAGTTATATACAGATTTATTGTGTATATAATACACTGTGTATCTACATATATTTATATAATGCTTGACATTTCTGATTTTATGCACTATATAAATATATATGTCTGCTTGTGATGGGGACTGGAGACTCAGGATGCAAAGCACCGGTATGCACTGTACCCCCTACCCCTCCTCTTTGAGCATCTGACTAAAGCTCAGCACACACACACACACGTAACAATCGGATTGTATAGTCTCTTTTATATCCACCAACAAGTATGTAGTGCAAGGGCATGCCTGGTTGAATATAAATTGGTTGGGTACTTCAGGTAGGTCCTCATACTACATAGTTTTGGTAGATCTAAAGTTGATTGTAAAGAGATTGTATGGTCAAATTGTAACGTGAGTGAATGTTCCTATTGGTGGAAGTGTAGCCCACCAATAATAGCCCCTTAGCTGCCCTACTGACAGTGTCACCTCAAAGCAAGGGAGGCATGAAGGGCAAGTGTAACATTGTAGACATCAGACTCATATATTACCCAGCAACCCATAGTTGGTTGATCTGTGCCACAATTTGATATTGCATCAGAAATTGCTACATAAAGGAGAGATTCTAATACAGAGTCTTATTTCCTATGGGAATCTGTAACTAATGTGCAAAACATTTTTGGTGCCATTCTAGCCCATAACCAGCAGTGGGTGAGCTGTTTGATGGGTCTGCTGTTTTATACCAAGTCATACTAGACCATTTTACAAAATCTGATATAAAACCATAAGCCATTTTATCATAAATACAAATCCTTTTTTTTTAGATAGAGATTTCAGTGGGAGTAAGGGGTATAATTATGTTTGTTAGAGTTATGCCAAACCCAGTACATTGGGGCGTGAAATCAGAACCTATACTTGATTCATGGCTTAAAGAGCCATTAGACCACTCGATCAAGTCAGGCTTTTTGGCAAATGCCGGTGCTGGCAGATTACCACGTCAAGCTGTATTATTGCTAATAAGATTCATGGACACAAATATGGCTAATATGCTTGATGTCTGGTTCTTGAATACATTTGACTTTAAATACTGACAGACAAATCTTAGAGATTTGGGTTCTCATTATGCATGGTGAGCTGTTGTCCTGCAGCTGCCAGCTGCCATGTGCTGGCCACATATTGTTAATGTAACCGTACATACCATTTTCTTGTATAATCAAGAATGTTTAAACTTTGAACTGGCCTTCTTAAGGACAACAGGATAGAACAGGAGTATGGGTTTGCATACTTTACTTGCTTTTACAGCAGGGGTGGACAACTTAGTATGTAACTCAGGAGCCAGTCTGTCCAATCCAGGAGCCAACAGGATTTTTAGGCGGCTGATCCATTAACAACAACTAGAGAAAACCTCAAAAGTTAGGTACCAGCTGTAATTTGTATGGAGCCTTGTATATCTGGCTCCTGGGATTTGTCCAGCCCTGCTTTAAAGCAAGCATGTAGATTACGATTCCAACACTGTGTGTGATTTGGGATCCTCAGTTTTCCCAGGATCCCTATGGAAGGTTGAGTGACATTACTGAGCCTAGGTGACTTAGCCAGAAGTGGGGCTCTAAGGTAAATACGTTTTAACTTTCTTTTACATTTGGGTGTTATTTAATATTTTTGTATGGTGGTGTTGGGGGCTTGTGAATAGCCAGACCACTTTACATTTCTGAAGGTTCTCTAACACCAAGTGAAATTTCATTATACCCACATTTGCCTACTATTATAATTTTAATTAAAAAATCAACTTATTTTTCGTACTATTCAGTTCTGTTCTGCAGTTTTAAATTTATGGTTATATTTTAGGACACAATTGTTTTAGAAGTTGTGGACTTCTGATTTAAAAAAATCAACTGTAGGTAACAAAATCAACATTCAATAAAATGTATGCAAGATTAGAAATCTAATGGCCAGTTTGTTAGGTACACACAGGGCTTCCAATCAAAAATGAAATGTTCATATTTGCATTTTGCACATTAGTTAAAAATGAATAAGACTGTAGTATTCAAAGCAGCCATAAGTGAAAAAGAGAACAAAATAAAATAAAATGCATTTAGATTAAAATATAAAACATAGAGGGGACCTGAAATACAAAAAATACTTGGTACAAATAGGATTAGACATTAGAGGGATCAAAGTATAAATGAGAGATGAAACAGATGGTGATAAAAGGGCAAACACATTAGGTAAAGACTGATTGTGGTCCTTAACTGTGAGATGATTGCTGTTAGGCGCACATGTAAACAAGTCTATTGAATTGCCACAGGACTTATCCTAAATCCTAAAAAATTATCAGAAAAATATAAATCTTCATTGGCTACTGCCACGTTACTTCAAGCACATCAGTTTGTTTATCTTTGGCGTAGAGTCATGCTGGCCGTACACAATTGGATTTTTGCTCCAGGAAACATTTGGAGGTTGGTTGGATTGGCATTGTTAAATAAATGATTGTATATTTGCAAATCCAGCAATAACATACAGCAATGCAGAGAAATCCAGACCAACCAGATTTCTTTTTCCTTAACATTGTCATCAGTGCATGCATGTGTGTCTTCTGACTTTCTGACTGTCCAAGAAAAGGCCACACACTGCTAACTTCACCATGCAAGTAGATTTTAATCCAGCCGCCAGCATGGTATAGTCCCTGTCTAGTAACCGCACACTTCACCCTCACGGGCTCAATCGAAGAGATCGAGCCCGTGAAACTTGTGTGGCTTTTTCTTGGACAGTGTGAGTATGGAGTGTGGATGGCTCCCGGACAGCACCAACACAGTGCTGGGCAGGGGAGCTTGGAGTGGGATGTCGCGGTGAGGTTTCTCTATATTATGTCTTTCTGAGCTTGTGTGTTTGTTTTAATTTTGCAGCTAGCATGAAGGATCAAATCACATGTTATCAAACGATCTGGACTGAACAATGCTTTCTGTATGTGTATGATCTTAAAAAAAAGAAGGTCCTGTATAAATCTCCTTGTCTATGGTCAGCATAAGTCAGTCTGCTTTTCACTAATGTTACATTCATTGTTTTTAGTCTGGTGCCCAGCTGTAACATTTGCATTGGCACTAGCTCTGTATTTGCATTGTGAGATGTGACTGGTTTGTTTCGGTAGCCTATCACAGTGAACAAAATGAGCCACATTGTACTAATGCAAATAAGTTGATTCAAGTATTTAAAGAGAACTTAGTAACCAATTTGCTTGATGGCCTGTCCCTCCAGCACTAATATTTACCATGCCCGGCACTCATTTGCTGCCCCGTTTACCTATTGGAGCCCTGAGAGAAAACCCTGTTCTGGGGTTGGTGTAGTTTGGAGTTTGTACCAATCTAAGGACCTTCCCCCACTTTACAGCATTGGCTGCTTAGCCACCCAGTAATGGTTCATGGGAGGAAGGAGGGAAAGTCATATGCTCCATCATGCCTAAAATTATGCAGTATATCACAGTGTTCCAGCAGGCTAAGGAGTTGGTGTGAGAGAATAGCAATTGTAAGTAGCACCAGTGGTGAAGTCAGGCTATCAATCAAACTAACATCTTAGCTTGGCTTATTCAAGAAGGTAAAGAGCAATGTGCAAAGTTCAATAACCCAGGCTAACCAATCAGAATTCATCTTTGTCTAATCCATGTTCACTTACTGTACTTTGCACATTATTATCACCTTTGGCACTGCTTTACTGAATAAGCCTGTACTTAGTTTAAAGGGGGCTCTTAAAATGGCATCTACTTTCAAAGAGATGGAAAATGTCCTCTCTTCTTAATACTGGTCTAGCAATGGTGGTGCCCATGCAAAGTTTCTCAGTGGTAGGAAATTCATCACCATCCCAACCTTGGCTAGAGTGTTAAATATGTTAACGTAACCACAAAGTCAACAATTTCTTTAACCATTAGGGCTCAAAGACTAATCTGGATGTCTAAGTATGGGCACCACCATATTTGGTTGGTATTTGAAGGGGTGGGTGTTAATATACCGTATATACTCGAGTATAAGCCCATTTTTTTGGCTGAAAAGTGCCCCCCTCGGCTTTATGTATTGTCTGCACTGTATTAGCAGTATATACTCTACATAGATTATATACTGCTAATACAGTGCAGACAATACATTTACAATTATACTAACATGAATGTATTAAATGATCTGTATGTAGCCCTGTACTATGGATCATTTAACCCATTCATGTTAGCAGAGGATCATTGTAAATGTATTGTTGCAGGCACTCTATATGTACATGTACTATATACTACATATAGAATGCACTGAACAATAGATTTACAATTATCCTCTGCTAATATGAATGGGTTAAATGATCCGTAGTACATGATATGTAGCCCTGTACCCCCTTTTCCACTTACAGAGCTAGGTTATTTTTCTTTTAAATAAATATTCATGTAATTTTATTGGTATCTATCTACCAGTAGCTGCCTCATTTCCCACCCTCGGCTTATATTAGAGTCAATACTTTTTCCCAGTTTTTTGTGGTAAAATTAGGTACCTCGGCTTATATTCGGGACGGCTTATACTCGAGTATATACGGTAATTAAAAAAATAAAAATAAACCAGAAAAAACACATAGTTTGAATCCAGTGCCATGTGTCAGCTACTCTGTAGCTGTGGTGCTCATCTCCTCAGTGGCAGGTTTTCCTGGTGAGATGACAGGCTGTGCAGCCTTATCTGGGCACTGTGCCACCATATGGCTGGTACTTTGGCAGAAATGGCATTTCTTGGGCTGTGGTGGCAAGTTACATTCCTTGGCATGATGATCCAGTCCTCCGCAGTTATAACATCTGCAGGAACAAAATAAAATAATGTTTCTACATTTTTAAACTGAATTCAACTTAAAAGCACTGGGTGCATTAGTATAACATATACCTGTATACCAGGAGAATGATATCACACAGGAATAAAATGCCTAAGACCCTATGCTTTGGTGTTTTTGGTATTTTTTGGGATGGTTTATGACCATAATTGTTGTTATTATAATTTTCAATAGCAACAATAACAGACAAGAAACAAGCAAGAGAGGTCCACCGCCCTAAGATGCTGATATAAAGGTAAATGTCAAAATACCATATAGGTGAATATGTGCCCCAGTAACATTGGTGCACGGCAATTATAATCAAACAATTGTAACTGAATCTTTTATGACATAGTAATTAAAACCTAATTCACAAAAACCTTTTAAAATCATAAATCCCCAGCTGAATGTTGGGAGCCCTAAAATATACAAACTGCCATCCATAGTGGGGGAAAAAATAGTTCCCTCTGGGGCTGAAATCAAATTCAACAAAAAAAACCAAAAACAATTGCAACACAGAAAT
>NW_017308326.1:19744-31776 GCF_000935625.1 Nanorana parkeri | reverse complement strand
ACAATATAAGCTCAAAAGGTATCTGGCTGGATCATTTGATATTAGCAAAATACTCTCAATAGTGCATTTAACAGACCAAAAGAGAGCAAACAAGAGAAGTTAATTGTTAGAGTTTACATACTGTACACATTAAAAGCTAATTTTTATTTTACAGACATTGCAAACACAGACCAAAACAAAAGAGTAAAGTGTGCCATTAGATTTTACAGTCTAAAGGAACTAAACGATTACAAGAGAGGCATGAGGTGAGGTAGAATTGTGTGTTGGGTACTCCTAGAATGAGATCCTAATAGGTTGGACTTGATGGACTAATGTCTTTATTCAACCTCAAATACTATGTAACTATGTAACTATGTAACTATATGCAATGTAAGATGGTCCTCTTTTATTATGAATTTGAGGCTTGTAAACCCCTACAAAACATATAGTGGGTTTGTGCCGAGTGTATATGCAAAAGTAGACTGACTTTAGCTTTTCCTGTTCCTATGCTACTTGCATTCAGAATATACCAGCCAAATACTTACCTGTGACCCAGAGTGGTTCACCTCTGAGTCCGACAGGCCTACTGATTACCCCAGTAGCTTCAGTCTAAAGCTGGCCATACACTTGGTGTTTTTTTTAATTCAGCCCCATGTGATGATAAATCACTGTTCCACACATTCAAGAAAGCCATGTTTAAATTCTTGCAAGTTTTAGAAAATCATAGCTGGCTGCAGATTTAACTAGAAAAGTAATTTTGGAGTTACCCTTTAAATAAAGTATTAGCTGAAATGTAGCAGCATGTAAGTGGACGAGGTAATAGAAAATCTCTTTTTTTGGTGAGACAGGAGAATTTTGCTGGGTCTAAAGTGGACCTTGCAGGTAAAAATGAGCTAATATTTACCTGCAATAAAAAATACCTTATAAAAATGAACTATAATATTTGAACTAATTTGCAGAGAGGAACCCCATTCCCCAGGTTTGATCTCCTTGCTATATGGATTTCTCCTTTATGGCACGGCATCTACAACTCATAAATATATGTGCGAATTGGAAACAGACCTCAACCTCTCAAAATACATTGATATATGGAATCAAGTATAGGGAAGCCACTAAATCTTAACTTCCATACAGATGGTACATGGTCCCTAGTTGTCTTAAACACTTTGTCCCTGGACACACAGAGACATGGTTCCAGGGATGCACAGATAAAGGAAAGGAACTTCTATGCCTGTATGGTGGATGTGACCCACTGTGCCCAGATTCTTCAGGTTTATGGGATTCCTTTGGTACACATGTAATATAAAACTCATAATAAATATATTGATGGAGAAAAAAATAACTAGTGCCTATCTGCTTCCTCCCTTCCCCCCATTCTATAGCACTAGGTGTAATAAAATAAATTAAAATTATTCAACAAGCTTCGATCTGATTCCTGCCAGTGACATCATGCCTTCTGGGAAAGCAAAGGATCCTAAATCTCAATTACAATTTGCTGCTGCACTTTGCAGGAAATTCCTCATGAGATTTGGTATCCTCTAGTGACATTAGGAGTACTGTGTGAGGAACTATACCTTGCTCACCTACCCTGCTGCCTCATAGTGCCTCTCCGTTTTTGGGCTGCTACTGTCTGTGGATCTGCTACCCCACAACCACTCATGCTACCGCCTGATCTTTCTCCCCACCAGTGCTGCTTGTACGAAGGAAAATATGCTTCCTTCACCATTTTCTGGGTCTGACATGAGAAAGCAAAGTCCCACTTCTCTACCAAGATGGCTGCTACTACACCAAGACACAGTGCAGAATGAGGCATGGTGAGCCCGGGGAAAAGATCAGCTGTAGGGAACCAGAAGGATTAGCTATCTGCTTTGTTTTTTTTGCCTGTGGCTTCTACATAATTAAAATAATGATCATCATGGAAAATATCAATTGTCAATAATTAATTGTACCTTATGCTGAGCACAGCTACACTTTCAATAGAGGCTTGTTTATTTCAAATCAATGCATGTATAAACAGATATTTTACAGGAAGGGTATTCATACACTGGCTGATATTTACAAACAATGCAATAGATTAGATAACTGCTTGTGGGAATCAGGTAGTGTAGACAGGGCTGGATTTACCAATAGGCACAGTAGGGATGTGTCTTTAGGCTATGAGGCAAAGAGGCGGCTATTCCCCATATTATTACTAGCCCCATTTTTTTTCAATTATTAGTTCAAATAGTCATCTCATTTAATGTTATTTACACATCATAAAAAAAAATACAAAAATAGAACGGGAAAGTTTTTGAGCTGCGGACAGCAGTTTAACAATATATAGAAATCTATCAACCTATACGGGTCTCCCTTGAAAATATCCTAAAGAAGAATTACTTTCGTCGAGTGGAGATCCCAAAAAGAATACTAGATATCAAATATTAATTTCAAAATAGTATACATTTATTAACAACCTTATATGAAAAAATCATGAAAATCAAAAACATGAATATATAAACATTCATTTAAAAACTTGGTTCTCAACTGGTGGGTCGTGACCCAAAAGTGGGTCGCGACCCCGTGTTCAGTGGGTCGCCGCATGCCCTCCACTTTTCTAGATGAGAGGCTTCTCAGTCTCCCCCTAGTGCAGCAATGTCAGTTATCACGCTGAGCAGCCAAATATGCTGCCTGGTACTGATTGTCAGCTTGAGGTGGGGTGAGGTGGGGATGGCTGGGGGAATGGCCGTGAGGGAGCGTTGCTTACAGCTCCCTCGCATGTCCTGTAGAGGTGTCTGGAACGGAGTGACATCACATTCTGGCTGCCAGCACATCTACAAGGTGCACAAGGGAGCTGTACAAACAATGCACATATGGATGGAGCTCTGTCACAGCACAGGAGCCCACACTGGACTCATAGCTGAGGATCCACTCCAGTCCTCATAAGGTAGGGAGACTGGGTGGATCCGAAAAAAGAAAAACTTTTTTTTTGGAGTATGTGTGTGTGTGGTTGTGTGTGTTTGTCAGTGTTTTTGAGGGCCCGTTCACACTAGTACAGTGCGTTAATCGAACAGTCCTGTGCGATTAACGCACTGTACCATGTAATCACATTTACTAGTACGCGTTCTGGTGTGGGAGGTGCGTTGCGCTGTGATTCATTTGAATGGCACCCCAAACGCACCTCCCGCCCACAGTTCAATTGCGGTACCGCAATGCCGTGCGCTCCATTGCAGTTCGACTTGGGTCACAATTTAACGACCAAGGACAAATGTGGGTCCTGAGTTTACACAGGTTGAGAACCACTGATTTAAAACATCCTAGAAACATATTCCATACCAGCCATGGCTTCAGAATGGTGTCATAGGTATCTGGAAATCATATATAATGGATATTCAAGGTATTATTGAAAGGTATTCATACCTTGGATATCCATGATATATGATTTTGGAATTAATAGTTAATACCTAGTATCCTTTTTGGGATCTGCACTCGGGGAAAGTAATTCTTAATGATATTTACACATTATCACTATATTCTAAACCACATCAGAATCAGGAAAACATTTAAATGTGGTGTGTTAAAAAAGGTGAACATAACAGGGGATCACTCCAGAATCCAGCCTTTATTGTGGTATTATCTGCTCCAGTAATAATAGGCATACAGTAATTAAGTTTGGATGTGTAAAGGTGGCCATACACTCTACAACCATCGCAAGACTTTAGTCTTGCGATGGTTGTAAAGGGATTAAAAAAACGTACGATCTGCCTATCTTGGACAGGCAGATCGCACTCTCGATCATCGCAAGCCCGCCCTCCTGAGGGGCGGGCTTCCGATGACCGCAATGCTGAACGGGCAGTGTGCGCGTGCGCACACCGGCCCGTTCAGCATTTATCTTCCGAGCACCGTTCTAACCAGCCGAGAATCGTACGATTCCCGGCTGGTTTTCGAACATGCTGGTTCGACAGAAGACGTGCGACCGTACAGTAGAAACGGTCGCACGTCTCCGTTCACACTGCTCGATTATCGTACGAAAACCCGATCGCATACGATTATCGTACGATAATCGTGCAGTGTATGGGCACCTTTAGGCTGCAGCGAATTTCCAGAACATTGGAAATCTCCGTGAGGAGTAATCATGCCCTTTTATCCATAGAAAAGTGAGCAGTCCTCTAATCGCTCATACAATGCAGGAGTATCTTGAGAAGAAAGGCCAAGTTTATATACCATTAGTGCATTTATTTAATTGACCAATCTTGCTATTATATCTTCAGTATACAGTATGTCCATGCATGGAAAGCCTAATCCAGCTTGTCCCAACTGATAAAAGATGGAAACGGACCATTCTACAACACCTACATTTAAATTGTAAACCAAAATGTGCATTTCTGGTCCATTTTGGATTTTGTTTATTGTTGTCTGCATTCTTACCTGTCTCCCTTAGGCTTCCTTTTCTGCTGTCCCTTTACTTTTGGTCGCCTCTCACTTCCAATGCACGGGTTACCCCCTGGCCCTGTTACTCGGGTGGACTCCATGCCTTTTGATGATTTTTTGAAAGTGAATTCCACAGATTCCCCCTCCTTCAGGCTGCGGAAACCTTCCATGTACAGCTTGCTCTGTGGATGGGAAAAACGGGTTACTTTATAAGGAAAAGGAGCAAGAATTGGCACACTTTATGAAAGCATCAATTCAAAAGAATAGTATATGAATACCACCTCCTAAATTATTGTTTCCACAATAATTACAGGCAAAAGCAGGACAAAAGAAATGTGGTACTATGAATTATGTAATTGTAAAAAGTTCATAATTATTATTATTACTATTTTGGCCATTTGTTATCCATGTGTTCTAATTTTGATGACTCTGTGCCTTTGTATGATAATTGTTGTCGAAAAATGCATTTCTGGGATCATTGGTTGAAGTTCCATCAGGGATGCTCTTCTACCCATGTTTACATTAAAAAAGCCCCCAAAGCTGTTTGTGTGTTGGAAGCAGTAGACTAAACTGCACTGGGGCAAGGAATGATGAATATGCGAATAGTGGAAAACAATATCTGCCATGTGCTGGTTCTGCATACATTCATAAAAAACATAGCCTCTGGAATACAAAAAGTTATATTAAGAGCAGATCCAATGGGGTTGACATTTAAAGAGACCCACAACATTTAACGGTTCATTATCTTTAGCAGATATCTGTATACCAATCCATGTGTTCTGAATGATAAAGGGATCTTTTATCATTAGTCAACTAATTTGTAAATGGCTGACCAAGCTGATCATATATAGCCAAGTCTCTATTACTGGGATATAATTACCTCATTGTATGATATAGTATTTTTTTCTTTATAACTTTACTCATGGGGATTCCCTGTTATGCCTGCATGTTAATAAATGTTCTAAGCCTATCTCCCTCTCTCCAGGTGGGGGCTGCAGGATTTCCCAGCTTATGACAGAGAGCGGATATTCTGGCTAACTGAATGGAAGAACAAAGGGATCTCAGACATGCTATACATTCCGTGCATTCCTAATAGAGAGGGGGGAAGGGGAAGAGGTATAGGAAGCGGGGGAAGGGGCTTGTTATGCAGGTAGCCATGTGCTCTGTCCATTGTTCTGCTGCTGTGATTAAAGCCATTCAAGTATGAAGTAAATATCTCCAATATGATCCTATATAAACTTTAGGTGAAAAATATCTCCTTTTCTGGTGCTAATTGGTTATTTAAATCTCCTATGGCTGGTAATACACTAGTGACATTACATGCAATAACAAGCACCAAAATTGTTTTCTTTTTCGTACATTGAGGGACACTGCAAGTCAGAAAAAGCCAGATTATACTGCTAACATTCATGTGATTAAGACACTGGTAAACAGCAAAAAGTTGTAAGCCAGTCCCTAACCCCTCTTCTACCCACCTTGCCTCAGTTTGTTGCTACTGTCCTAGGAGGTTGGGTGCCTTTTTCTTCAGCTTTGATTAAAAAGTCTATATTTTTGTGTGTGCAATATTTACAAGAAAACAATGGGCTTTAAGGGTACCAGAAACATCACTTGTGATTCTCTTAGCTAAAAATATTATTTATTCATACATCATTTAAAAACATGTGTAGCAAAATCATGTTAAATCACATACAAATGTCCATCTTTACACTATAAGCATTATTATTATTATTATACATCCCTATTGTGCATCCCTATTGGCATCCACAATGAGCTACCCAGGAATTAGATACCCGCCTATTTATAGCATAAATTTCTACTTGGATTCATATGTAGTCTGCTGAAGAGTGAGGTCCAAGTATTGCCACAGGTAGATACTCCTCTACGTGTTTCGCTCCCATTAAAGGGCCTTCCTCAGGAGGGATGGATGGATGGCCACGGATGCAGAAGGACGACAACAAAACAGTAAACTCAAGCCAGAGTACACTAAGAATGCAACTAATAATGACCCATTCAGAAGCCAGTTTTCCCTGGAGAGCCTCAGAGTGGATGCATATAGTCACATAAACATAAACAGCAGCAGACAGACCAGCGTGTCCGTTTTTTTTTGCCAGCCTTTCATGCTTTATTTCATTTTTTACTCAGTGACTTTAAGATTGACCAGCATTTCCTCAGCATTAGCTTTGGAGACTGTGTAGAGTCTGACCCCCTTAAGCTCCTGATTCAAACCGGGCTTGTGGCCCTTGTTACTATATCTGATTCAGAGTCCCAACAGTCTATCTTTGAAGAGACTGTTTTTGAGGCACTGCTATCTCCTGCCAGTAAATCAGATTTACCAGTGTTTGTTTGAAACCCTATTAATGCTGTGCAAATTATCGTGCATCTGGAGGATCAGACTGCTGTTGCAGACCTTGGGTCTTTTAGAGCCTCTACACTTGCAAAGACCTTTCTGCTTCACCAGCTATATAGTTAATTCCTCTGTGTGGACTGGAAACACCCTAAAGCATCCTTGGCTGTGCGGTGGAACCTTTCCCCTCTGAGGTGGGTGTTAATAGGTGGTCTGTTGCCACAGTAGATGCACCAGGGATCTATATTAACAAGTATATTACTAAATGTGTTAAGAGTGTGCTCTAGGTAAAAAATCGGCACTCGCAAGGGGATCTGTCCATCCTGTACTTTATTTGTAAAAAGGACCAGTTTGGGGGCTGAAACATGTAAGCATTTGTTTGTTTGCTGCTCGGCACCGAGGTTCAAGCAGCGGGATTGGAGACAAAGGTAGAGCTGCTCAATGTTTCTAAACTGTTAAGAATGTGCTCACCTTTTAAAATGTCACTAACATACAGATAGAATCCACCTATAAATTCCAGTTTGAAATGGCTGGTGTGCCCCATGTTGGTGGTAACGTCATTTAGTCAAACCATGTCAGAATGGGTAGATACCCTTAAAAGGGATCCTCCCACTGCTGAGGTAGACCTATTTCATAGAGTGGCTGGAGAAAATGCCTGAAGCTTTGTGCTTTAGTTGTGGTGACTTGCTACAAGCCTATGTCTCAAATGGTGCTGATTTCCTTACAGATGTGGATGTTGTCTCTTCAACACTGTAAATAACGTGCTCCTGTCTCAATGCAAAAGATCAGCTGAGGGGTGGGAGGAAGCCTGCCCTTCTCCTTCACCTACCTCGGTAGCAGGTGCCTGTAGGACCTCAGGGCCCAACTCCCACTTAGACCATAGGGTTCAAAGCCAGAGTTCAGCTAACCCCTCTGGTAAGCCTTCTGCGTGAGGTGAGCTTCCACTTCTAATAGGGGACTGTTTGTGCATTCCTCCTCAGGTAGTTTGCCTTCCTGACATTTGAGAACTCAGGACACCCCTTTTAGTCCATAAATTAACCCCCTTTGTCTGGCAACTCTTTCAGCTGCCCCTCCCCATTTTGATTGTTCAAACATTGCAGTGTATCTTCCCAGGACTTCCTGTGTTCCTCACACATGGGGACCCCTTGGTCCTGTTCTAGTGGGAACTTGGCTTCAATAAATATTCCCCACATAGGCTTAACTTTCCCTGTTTCAGAGGGAAATCTATATCCTTGGATAATGTTGAACCCTTGTGGTAATTGATACCCCTCAGCATCCCCCCTCTCCAGAGGGAACCCTGACCTACAGTTTTGGCTGGGACCAGTTCCTACTGCTCCCTTCCCTAACAATGCCCTGTCCCCTCAGTGTCTCTTAGAGGCACCTGTATTTTTCAAAGCATTGGACCTTATATCCACTCTAGTGCCTGGTAAATTCAAAACCTTCCATGCCCTCACAGTAAAAAAATATATACTCATACATTAAAAGTATGGGAATGCAAAATATGAATTTAAAAAACAACACCACAAACAAAAATTGTAGCATACTTCTTTTTATAGCAACACAATGCACATCACATTGTGTGTTATGCTGTGCTGCATTACTGGGTTCCTTCTGATGGGGATAGAGTATGGCTGGAGGCTTTCATGGGACCTGATCATCTGGAAATAGATCCTCTTGAGGATGTTCTGTCATTAAGAAGATGCAACAGTCTGGGGTTGTGGTTTACCTTTATCACTGGTTTGCTTTCTTCCCTGCCTGTCCTTGTTGGGGTACTTCCAGAGCACTCTACCTTGCTTTTCCTGTAATACTGACCTCAGGGTTGATGCCCCTGGGGTTTCTACCATTCTTAGGAGTCTTTCGGCTAGCCTTATAGGATTTTAAATCGTGAGGTTCTCCCTTTCTTGTATGTCTCGTTGTGAGGTTTGGTCATCTGACCAGGAAACCTCATTCTTATTATGAAACCTCCCTTCCCTGAATCTCAAAGGGTGAAATTGTAAGGCAGTGGCCTTATAGTCTGACTAGTCTTCTCTTGTGGATTTGTTTTCTTTTACTGTGGACTTGTCCTAGTGTCTTTCTTCGATCTGTCAGTGGCTGTTGCCCACCATTCAACTGGACTGCTTTTGGAAAGCTGACATTTTTAATGTTTTTTTTTGGTTTGTTATGCTATGTGAATAGGAACATGTAACAAATGTAAAGCATTTGCTATCTCAATTTGCTTGCAAAAGTGGAAATACATTTTTAATGTCTCCAGTCTTATTGAACATTAATCTTTACATATGTGACAAAATATCTATGCTAATATGTATATCTATGCTATTCTACATTTTATAGGCTTGAGTAGGTAGGATACATTAAGCTAACCATAGAAATTTAGTTCACAAAATGTGCCCTGGCCATAAAATGGCAGCCAAAAGTGACTAGTCCGACAGCTAAACCTTTTTTTTTAATGAGTGCACAAACAATCATGCTCATATCACCCAGGTGTGAATGTTTGTGTAATGTGATGACACCCCAGTGACAACCTTATGTCGGGAAATAATAGACTTTCACTATCAAAGTGTGAAGACCTATAGACAACTGAATCATTTCCCTCTCCTGCTAGTTCAGGCTTATCTCTTGTTTATGGACAGTGTAATTGCAAGACCAAGAATACGTTTTGGGCGAGTCAGCAGAACCAGTGTGTTGCCCAGTAGGCACCCTTCCATTTAACAAAAGTCGATTTCTTAATTAACTTTTGTTAATTGGAGCTGGTTCGAAAACTCTTGACCTGGCATTTCTGACAGCGGCAACCCCCTCCTCAGCGTATAGAAAGTATATGTCACTTTTGAATGATCAATTACAGCATCTATTGGGAGCCTTGCAGCCTCCGATGCAGCATATGTCAAAACGCATGGTAATGCACCATGTATGCATTGGGTGTAAGTGACCCCCAAGGAAGTTCACGTCCAGCAAATCCTAATATTAATACCAGATATGTGAAACAAATGTGGTATGGGGTAAGGCATGGGGGGTGTAAACAGTTTGCATTCAACTTTATAAGTATTCATTAACTGTATATATGCCATACATTACAGCATTTTACTGTTAAAGGCACTAACCTCCTCTTATGTCTAGCAAAATAATGAAGCCTTTAAAAGTAACTTTTTATCAGTGTCTGTAGAGCATGTACCAACTGTTGTACACATCCACACTACTGGATGTATCCTTCTTGGGGATTTAAAGTCAAAGCTGGGCAGGGGACATGAAACCAAAACGTCTTGTCTGCAGTTTAAATCATAGTTTCTCTACAAAATTTGCATCATCCACTTTTGGAGAATGTGTTTACTTTATTGACACCTCCTAAACCCTAGTCACACCTCAAGAGTACAAGGACAATTGTAATTTAAATCACAGAGCTGTCTGTGAGATCATAGCAAACAAGAGCATGTGCATCGAGATCCAGGAAAACAAGGAGCTATGGCATAAATATATAGCTGGCCGTAAGTGTGTGTATCCTGCAAAGATCCAGTCTAAATTGTGTACCGTGCCAGGACTACAAGTGGTACTGTGGTGGTGGGACAGTACAAAAATTGGAAAAAATTAGACATCTGAAAAAAGAACCTTTCTTGTTCCCTATAGCAAACACATTTCCCAACTGTATGTTCACATAGCAGTAGCTGGGATTAAAGGAACAATTACCTATTAAATAAAGTCATAAAATGTCTCTATATAGTACTTTATAACATGCATGATCAGAATTGAAATGTTGATGGTGTGAATTAGCCCTTAAACTTTACATTATTATTTAAATTCTCATTTGCATAACAATACCAGTTCTAGCTGCTATGGAAACATTGGGCATGTATATGCAAATAGTTTAGATAAGACTAAGTTTGTAAGGACAAACATTCATCTTTGTCCACACTGTATTCTGTTTGAGGATCTGTTGGATACAATGTCATTTGCTCTTATCTTCCTGCTTCTGCAGGATGTGTTATCTCACTTTGAGTCCTGTGTACACAGGAGATATTGGGATAGGAAATATGCTGCCCTGTGGAGGGAGGAGATGGTGGCTCTGGTCAGTAAGAGACTGTAAGACCTTTTGATGCTGAGAACGTTAGAAGCTGCAATAAGGAAATTAGACATTTGAGACAATAAAGTGAGATAGTACCCTTATCCCACCCACACACTTCCAAAATCTCCTGAGAATGCACAGGTCAAGCAAAGGTTACTGGGAATCCATTGCATGTGATTCATCCCTGAATATTAATTCCAGTGCCTGCAGGTGGTCTCATCTCAAGAGAGATATATAAATACACAGAATTGATAAATGTAGATAAGAAGGGTATTTGTTTTAAATCAGTTTTGTTTTATACAGATGGCATTGCTAAACATTTGGAATGTCATTAGGTATATCAGAAATACACATGAACCTTTTTCCTAGCGTGGATGCATCTTTGTGGAATTGTATACACTTTTACAGAGTATTCAATAAAAACTGTTGATTCTTTATTGAAAAGGGCAATTAGATACTACTGTAGGGCACACCGTTAAGTCTATAGTCATTTACACACAAATATGAGATCTGTGTCATGGAATGCTTGGATTTATTTTTCTCTTGTCAAATACTACCCCTTGGCATCTCTATACTTCTCATGCTGTATTGCAGTATTCTTTACAGAAGGATTAAACAGTAATAATAATTCTGCATGCTAATTATTTTCTAAATTTAGGTTTAATTTTTTTTTATAGTTTATAGATTACTAAAGTTATGCACCGTTTTACACATACAAAAACCATTTCAGTTCAAAATCAAATGCATAAAAGTTTAAATTCCACAGATGATTAGCAGTAAAATATTTAAGTCAAGGTTAGCATGCCAAAAGCAGTAGATCCAGAGCGGCATTTTTAGTGATCAGATAGTTATTGTCTTACCTGATGCACAAAGATATCCACAGGTGTCTCCAGCTCAGCTCCTTCCTTCTTGGTCATTGTGAGGAAACCAAAGCCCATTCTAACATTGAACCATTTGCAAACCCCTGCTCCTTGAAAGGTCTCGTACTCCCCACTTTTAGGAGACTCCGAGGAGTCTTCTACAGGCTTCAAGAACCCTCCTGTAAACATACAATAAGAAACAGTTAACTATGGAAAGAGTTTCAGATAATAAATGGAACAGTCAAAGACTACTTTACAGAAGGCCAATTATACAGGTTTGGAATGATAAAAATGCAATGTGAAATAATAATTTAGAGAATATTATATAATAATAGAGCTGGGGGGTGTTGCCGATAGTGCTATTTGGGTTTAGGGGGGGGGTGGCTTT
>NW_017308326.1:750-19713 GCF_000935625.1 Nanorana parkeri | reverse complement strand
GGGGGGGAGATGCGGTGGGATGGGCAGCTGCGTTACAGCCGTGCTGTCAGCAGCTCTCTGCCTGGTCCTGCCCAGCTTACTAACATCACTGGTTGCCAGGAGCTTGGTCAAAACGCCAGTCAGAGCATCCCACTTAGCTGCTTGGCAACTGATGTTAGGAAGTTGGGTGGGAAGCCAGACACAGCGTCACAGGTTTCTAAGAGCTCTTAGCAACCTGGGATGCTGCGACTGCCTCATTATAAGGATGGCCCTGTGCATATTGATTTCACTATGGCCATTTATGGATTTGCTCATGTAATCCATTGAAGCACAACCCATAGTGTAAAGTACACTGTCAATTATATACTAAAAGAGAACTATGGCCCAACCTTTTTTTGCCATAGTTCTCTTTAGGGTTACAGGAGGACATACACTAATGTTCTCCTGTAATCCAAAACTTAGCATATAGTGGGCTATTGCCTTGTGTATGCTGAGAGCATAGAGCTGTGCCGCAGCCGGGACAGATCCCGACAATATTGTTGGGATCCACCCCGCTCTCTAGAGGCCGACCCGGCTGTGCCCACACCCTCCCCCATCTGTTCCTCCAGTCAGCACTGGAGGAACGGAGAGGGGAAGGGGGAATCCATGCGGAAACTGACAGTCACCTCTCTCTGCAGGGAGAAGATCTGGAACTGAGCAATCAGTGGTATGTGATCACTCAGTTCCCAATCAATAGAGCTCTAATATGGGAATGAGTGTATTTCACTCTTCCCATATTTCCCCTTTAACTATTACACAGCATAGAGCTCTATATTGGTAGGTTTATAGCATATAAGTATCTCAGGTTTATTTAGTTAATCATTAGTAGGTATGAATGAAATTGAGAGCTTTTATTTTCCCAAAATGTTGGACAAAATTGATAATTTTAGAGAAAATTTCACAATTTTGGCAAAATTCATAGGAGTCAATTAGAAAGGTAAAATTGTGTTCTGTAAGGGTGGAATGGGCTTTAAATGGCTCCTGAAGGTTCCATAAGTTTGTTTCGACTAGCCTAGACCTGTTCTTGAGCAAAAATATTTATTTTCACAGAAATAAAAAAAAAACAGTTGAAAAAAGAAATTAAGTAAAAAACTTAAAGCAACAGTATACAAATAACAATACAGAGAAAAGGAGAACACATACATACAAAGAACACTAAAAATAAACTCAACTAGCCCTAAATATGCTCTATATATAATCCTTAATCATTAGTGCAATGATGATGTCCTAAGTGCAGTAACCCATAGCACCCAATCACATCTTAAGTTTCATCAGAACCATGACAAATTTTTGCTAATTGGTAAGAGGTATATACCGGTAATTTCAGGATATTTGGAGACTTCTTCACAATGTTAATTATTATCTGAGGTGAATGTCAAAATAGTTCTACATATTTAAAGGGTTAATCTATTTAGATAGATAGGAATGTTTGACATTTGGCATTATGTCGAAATTATATTAAAGTTGGTTTATTGAAAGCTTTATAAAAAATTGGATAGAGTAGGGAAGGGTTATAACCACTGTCCGGTTTTTATTGCTGTATGTGTCCCAAATGGGGAGATTCAACCTCTCTTATAGTCATGGTGAACTCTGTCACTGGCATTGAAAGTGACTCAAAATTTGGAATTGTCACCAGAACATAAATAAATGGGAAATCTTGGACTATATACAATTTTTCCAGTCCAGTGACAACTGTCTAAGGGGGCCGTTCCCTCACTTTCAGATTTCTTCTCACTTCCAGTTGTACAGGACAGAAAATAAAGGTAATTCTCCCCAATGGTACACCGATAAAAAAATAAAATACATTATTTTACTAACTATAGTTATTTACTTTACATTATAATTACTCTATTTATTTACTAATCATGGTGACCACCAGGGCCATGCTGGTGGCAGATGCCGCCCGAGGCGACCATTTTTGCTGTGGTGCAGTGGCTGGCGGTGCTGTACTCAGTGATGTTGAGCTTGCACTGTCAAAAGTGATTTTATTAGGCTCAGCATTACTAAGCTGCACACTCACCAGTGCCACCACCCACTGTGACTCCATGAGTACCGCCTAAGGCAGCTGCCTCAATTAGCCTCATTGTGCTACACTACAGCACTGTATTGTTGCTTCATATGTGACAGATTTGTGTTTTAGCTATGCCATAATATGACTATAACAATAATTATGCTGTTTATTATTAAGTATAGGTTAGCTGTGTAACGTGTGAGTGTCGGATGAGCATTTTTCTCTGAAAGACATTTGTTGGTTTGGAAAATAAATTACTGTGATCTCTTTACTATGTTTAAATTGTTGTCATTGCCATAATAAGCATATTAACACATGAATACATTTATTTTTTACAGTGTTGGTAGATCATTGGTTCTTGCAGTGCGAATTAAAGGCAATGAAATTAGGTTTTGCCATTCAGTCTCATCACATTACAACATAACAGCTTCATATTAACAATGCTGGAGTACAACAACTGCACTGTAGTATATAAACATGAACTAGATTTTCTGCGCGTGCATAAAAATGATTTTGACAATGATTATGGTATGATGTAAACATGTTATGTAAAGATTTGTATTCTGTTACCGATAATGATAACTATGCTAATCTTCAACAAAAATATGTTATACATTTGGTTCAAAGTAAAGCGTACCCTCCTTTCCTAAGCCAGTGTAAAATAGCATCTGGTATGCAATACAAGCACTTTTATGTTCAATACCACATCATCTTCAGGCCTCTGGAAGCCCCCAAGCCTAGGGTGCTTTGATATGTTAATCTGAATATTTGTCTACAATGATGGTCTGCCACCTCCTGTCTCATGCAATTCCCTATTGGACATTGATGGGCCAGAACACCAGGACAGAAATTTCAGGGATATATTCCAATGGGGACATTTGTTCTGGTGACATCTGTCTAAGAGCGATGTTCTCTTACTTTTGAAAAGATTACGTCTTCCTTCCGGATGTACAGGATAGAAAGTAAAAGTAATTCTCCCCAATGGAACAAAAAAAAAAACCATGCCAGGCATTTAACCATTCTCACCATTATTTGGGGACCGCTGTTTTGTATGCACAAACAAGGTCGTTACCCTATTTTGACCAAATTAGCAGTATTGGGTGATCTATATCTGTGGCCACCCAGAGACCTAGAAAAGCACTTAGATCATCATCAGCACCATGCATGATCAGACCACCCTCAGATATGAGGATCAGCTAGCAGGTCCATGAATAGGAACATTCTGCTGAATGGGGAAGAGAGGGAGGAGGAGATGAGCTGCATTAGGAGTCACCTCTAGCACTCGGCACTGCTTAGCTCAAGTTGGAGCAACAGCAATTGTGGTAGATATCCTAAACTCTGATCCCCAACACAGCAACTGACCCTTTATAAGTCAGCCCTGGGTCTACAAATAATTGTCAAATCACCCCAAGACACGACTGTAAGTTTTCTTGCAGTAATATGTAAACCTAACACATTGTGATTCTCTAAAGGGCCAGCTGTAGGTCAGTGTTTGTTTCTAGCACCTGCTGTAGTTAGGAAGCAATTTATATTGCTTTTTTTTTTTACATACAGTTAAAGTGACATTAAACTCAGGAGTTAAACCTTAAAAATGCATTCAAGAACCTTAACTATTAACAAAAATGCAGCTTATTTGTGTATCGGTCAGCTGTAGATCCTCAGATCATCTCTGAATTGGTGCTGACACTGTCCTTCATCCTGGAGGGTGACTACTTTTGTTCCCCATGGTCCCTGTGTGTGTTGTAAAGTAGTCACCGCTCCAAGTTCACTCCTGTGATGGGCTACAATCTCAATACAAATGAGTAAACTAAATGTGAGATTGTAGTCCATCACAGGAGCGAGCTTGGAGCAGTGGCTACTTTACAACACACACAGGGACCATGGAGAACAAAAGTAGCCACCCTCTAGAAGGGAGGACAGTGTTAGCACCAATTCAGAGATGATTTGAGGACCTACAGCTGACTGATACACACATAGGATACATTTTTATTAGTTAGGGTACTTGTCGGCATTTTTAGCATTCAACTCACTTTAATGTGCCATTAAAGCAAACTTGTACTGAGAAAAAAAAATTGCTACTATTGCTGGCTTTTCTGAAAATGCCAGTTGCCTGGCTTCCTAGTTTACTGGTTGTTTTGCTGATTGTGGCGTTATTACTTTCCGAGTCACTGAAAAGTATGCAGAGAAGGATTTCTGAATTTACTGTTACTTCACTTGCTGGATGCTTGTTCTAAGTCAGTGACTCATAAAATACTAAAGTCAGACATAACCAGAAATCTAGCATTCAGAAAATGGTCAGCAGCCTGGGCACGGCACTTTTTTCCAGTACAGATTTTCTTTAACCAGTGGGTTTAAAAATCATAGTTAAGCTGGCCATACACTGTAATATTTTCTCTGTTCAACCTGCGGGCTAAACAGAGAAAATATAACAGGTTCCTCCATCAATGCTTTTGAGCGTTGAACGTGGAATCTCCCGCTGTCTTCATTGTATTGTGACTGCAGCCACTGTCAGTATATCCAAATAGAGCTGGCAGCTGATTGTCTTCCTGCTCTGTTGGTTTGAACATTCTTCAAGCGGCTCCTTTGATCAGCTGATGAAGGGATGCCACTCGAAAAGGTGCCGACAGTGGCATCCACTGTGCAAATTTCAGCTGGTTCATCAAAAATCGGCCGAAATTCGTAAATGTTAACATATGACAACACTGCATGACCACATCTTCTCTAGAAGCTCTTAATTTTTTATACAACCTAATCTGGCAGATAAGACATAAAGATGGCTGTGGACCTCCAATGAGAGTTACTCTTTCAAATATAGAAATGGGAAGGATCAGGGCACACTCAAAAAGACAATCCTTGTGCTGGTTTTTCTTGGGTGAAACAGCAGCAATCGGATTTCTAACATTTACCAACTGCTTCCTCCAAATCTGTCAAGCAGGACTATCAGCAACTGTCCATGGACATGAACAAGTTTCCTAGTCAGCATGAATATAGCCACTTCAGGAGAATGTCATTGAAAGTGTCTGGGGGCTCCTCAACTGAGCCTAATCTAATGGGTTATCCTATGAAACTTTCATGACATGACCTGTCTGAGCATAGCTACTGATTATACTTAGATGTTAAAACACAATAAATGATCTGTGCCAGACCAATAAAAAATCAAATTCCATATAAAAAGCAAAAACCAGTTTACTACCTAAAATTAAATTTCCTAATGTTAATCTGCCCTTCCAATGATCTGAAATTACACTGCTCTTATGGCCCATCCACACTCATGTTAATCGCACCGTACCGGATGGGAGGTGCGTTGCAAATTTTTTCAATGGCACCCCAAATGCACCTCTCATCCACAATGCACTAGATCACACCGCAACGTGCGGTACCACAATACCTTGAGGTGTGATTAAAAAAAGTAGTGCATTCACTGCTTTTTTATAATCACATCCCAAAGCATGGTATAGCGGTACCGCTTGTTGTGGCGTGATCGTGCGCATTGCGGGCAGGAGGTGCATTTGAGGTGCCATTCAAATGAATGGCAAAGCAACTCACCTCCCACACTGTTAACACACGGTAGATCTGACTTCTGTTGCTGCATGCTTACTTTGTTATCAATGTTATCAATGGCAGTGGAATGTTATCAATGGCAATGGAATGTTATCAATGGCAGCCTACATAATTATCCCAGTAAGCTGGCCATGCATGCTCCATTTGATTGTATAGGCTATTATGTTTTGAAAGAATTGTACAGAAATCTAAATGTATATAGGCTTAGATAATATCCAGGTTGTATAAAAAAAGTTATTGAATAAGACAGAGATTTATTTTACTAGATGTTTGCATGTTGTAAAACTAGCCACATGCATTATTGTTTCTAGCCACATGCATCCCTGTTATTGTTTCAGTTTTTAATTTCATTTATGTAAGATATTTTTAGATCTGTAGCATTCAACCTAAAATTAGTAGATTGCACAGATTGTAACTTGTATGACCAGTTTAAAACAATTTCATCTATCAGATAATAAAATATGCTTTGCGTGGGTAGATTTAAAAGAAATCAGTTTGTATTATTACACATTAAACTTTCAAGTGTTTCATTGACAGTGAAATATACATAGATATAGATCTCTGAAATTAAAACAATCTCTGATTAGCTAATCATCAGTGTTGATTATTTAGCAAATGTCAGCCCGTTTTCAAAACATGAATTTAGACATTCATGTATTTATTTTAAAAAACAAAATGATAACTTGCAATACTAATGTAACAGGTACAACTAGATGATTAAGAAAAGTGCAGTAACATATTTACTGCTTTTACGTTGTACTAGGTGAAGCACAATGAAAAATAATAAAATAATAAAGTGACCTTAGCACTAATGAGCACAGCAAACTTGTTTCAGCAATCCAGTGTTTTACAACAAACAAAACAAATTTCAACAAGCATTGCAAAGCTGAATTAGAATACTCTGGCTTAAGTTCTACTCAAAAAGCATAAAACACTTTTCAGTCATAAATCTCTCTCCTCTTTTACCCAGTGGTCACTGTTACAAGATCAGAGCAATTTCCTCGCTTGCAGCAGAAACAGAAGGGAGGTCTTCCTCTCTCCCAATATCTAGACACGATAATGTCCCCAAAGCAAATCAAAGCTTAGTGGCACCCAGCCAAATCCATCCCAGGCTAGACACCCATCTCCTCCTATCTGTCTGCGCATCCAAGACCTTTCCCACAGCCACCATTCATCACCTGGAATCTCAGCGTTGGTAACAGAACCCATTTATGAGTTCCTCTTGAGTTAATGAAGTATCCCAAGAACTCCCTTGAAGTCTTGTCCCCACCGCAAGTCTGTGGTCTCCAGTCTAACAAGATCTTTCACCTTCTCAATTCACCCCCTCCCCCAAAACTAGTAAAAAAAATAAATTAAATGCACAAAAGAGACAACAAGGTTTGCTACATCTTCTTAGGACAATAGGGATGGGAGGGCGATTGCATTTGAAAAGATTCAAAATTCTGCAAGACAATGGTAGGTCAACTGGCAAAGCTTCCCTCCCCCTCTCCTCCTAAAGAAAACGATTTCAAAATTTTTAGCAAAATCACCTTTAGGATTAAATTCCATGGCCCGCCCCTACCCCCTCAATCCGATCACCTTCTGCCATGCTGAGTTTAAGGTTAAGTGATGGTCTTCTATCAGAGGTCAAGCAGAGCTTCTACGTAGGTCCTCATGACGAAATGTTGTCATGTTGTCACACTCACATGCACCTCATCAAGAAAGAAGATTCAAACAGGGATTTCTCTGAAGATAAGAGCACCCTATGGTTCTGGGTGCCCAAACTATCCAATCAGCAGCAGAGACCACCTGCCTGGACTGAAATGAATGACTACCACACTTGGGCACACTATTAAGACCTCCCATATGAATCCCACCTCCCTGGACAAATGTAGCTGAAAGATGACCAGTCAGGGGTTGAGCTGACCTGGAGTGATTTCCCAATTCCATCTCCTCTTAAATCGGTCCCCTCCCCCAGAGCACAGGAGAGCAGAGGGGAGGGGGTGTTAAGGAACACTTGAAGTTGAATGGGCTGTGTTTCATAGAGATACTTAAAGATGATGCAGAGCCTTATGATATAGGGTTTTGAATGAACGCAGTAAATTGAGGTACCCCTTTAACTGCAGATGGTACCAGAATAGATAGGTTGGGGAAACTCACGTAATGATTACTTTATCTTACCTGTTTTAAATATTGCAGTGCAGTCATTGTTACATTTGTCTTAGATAGATCTCTTGCATCCTGCCTAAATTTACACTTACACATTGTGTAACTTATATATCAAACCAGTTATGTTGATGTCTGCTTACACATATCAGCTAGACCTGATCAGTGTTTTGGCTGGCTTTTGTTACTAGGTGTTGCCAACATTAGGAATGCACTGATCAGGAGACAGCAGGGTCAGACTCCCTGTGTGCTGTTGGCTCCAAGAGTCTTCTGTGAAGCTTCTGTTTAAAAGGTGATAACTCCCTTCAACCCCCATTGAGAGGTTTAAAAGACCATCATGCTTGTGTGTCACACCCTTGTATGGGACAAAGGCCCTGCAACCAGTCTGCTCTGCTACAGTTTCCGGTGATCAGTTTAAACTGGTCCTGGCCACTAGCTTTAATTGAAACCTTTAACTCTTCAATGCCTGCAGTGACACCAGGGTGGGGAGGTGGGCTGTCTGGAATGTCTCACCCAAAGATAATATTATCGAATAGGATGCACAGGTTCATATCTTTAACTATCACAAAGATTTGCAATAGGGCTAAATTAAACATAAAATAATGTTTGAAGGGATTTGTGGGCTCTGTATATCAAAGATTAGTAATTTTTCTAATAAATCTATCTTATAAATGTCCCCCGCTCAAGACACCATCTGCATAGAGTTTCCATGTTCTCATGTGCTTGAAAGGGTTTCCTCCTGGGATTCTGGTTTCCTCCCACTCTCCAAAGACATGCTGGTAGGTTAATTGGCTCCTGTTTAACTCAGCCCTGGTATGTGCATGTATGGATGCATGTATATATGTATGTATGTGAGATAGGGACCGTAGATTGTAGGCTTCATGAGGGCAGGGACTGATGTAAATGTACATAAAGCGCTGCACAAATTGTATATAAAATACCTGTAATAAATAAATGATTTCCCTTTTAACATTCCCACTTACTTTACTTATTATTTTTTCTTCATCTCTGTCTGTCGGTATGCAGATGGTGTAGGCGGGTGTTGTGTGTACTACTGTTGAGCTATACGATACTATGGGAGCATAAACAATAAAAGCTTTCCATACAGTAAAGGCATCATTACTTAAAGAGTGGAGATAGAATAAATGCTGCATAGGCAATGTGAAAGTAAGCCAGTTGCTGAAAGGTAATGACACTGTGATTGAGACACAATATGCAGTTGATGAATACAGGATGGCTCAAACACTAGCCGTGATATCTCTTCAGTGGTATGTAGGGTCATCACTAGGTTTATAGGGTCCAGCATGGCCAATGATGGGTGGGAAGCTGGTCACAATCACCTCTTCTGGCTGGAACATAAAGGTGGGGGAGGGATGGAGAGAGCTTCCGATTGCTTTCACCTTTTTAGGCAACGGAAACAAGAGTAGTGGGGGCAGAAAGGAAGATAAATATACCCAACATAGCTGGGATTCCTGGCAATTTACAGGGAGGGGAAGCAAGCAGCCGACCAAAATTTCCCATGGTTCATTCATTTAGCAACAAGAGCAACTGATGGGTGGTCCGTAACCAAGCATTTAAGAGGAGATTATAGCAATTGGTTTTCTTCTGCCTAATAGGCAATGTAATGCCCCTTTCCAGTGGGGGGAAGATGATGTTTAATGTCTCTGCTTACAATTCACCTTTACACTACTGATAGATGACCCACAAGGAAGACACTCATTTGTATCTGCTCTTTATAACCCAGAACACTAAAGTATTGTGAATACACAGCTTCGCCTGTGGGTTCAATCTTAATGTGGGTCTCATGGTTCGCAGTAGGAAATCGGTCTGCTTTATAATGAATAACTAAAAAGATCAATGCTATTTCAGAAACTGCATACTAGCGACCCTCCGTTCAATGGCCATACACCAGAACAAGTTTGTTAAAAAAAAAAAAAATCAGCTTTTGGAACATTCGTTCAATTTTCTAATGGTCAATAGTGGTAAAGTCGATGATCATTTTCGACCATAGTGCTGAAAAAAAACCCCCAAAGGAGCAGGATGGGGAATTTTTCTCGAACAAAAGAAGTTCTAACAGTGATTGTGGGTTTCATTCCATGTATTCCAAAATCAAATTTCAAGTAACATTCGTTAAGTCTTTGATGGCATTATCGAATGTTCTGACCTGATTTTTTCATATGAGGCCCGTTCACACCTAGGTGTTGGCATCTTTAGGCTTTTAAAAAAAGCATTTTTGAGTATTTTTAAGCACTTTTTTGCGCATTTATGAGCATTCAGCTTCAGGTGTTTTTATGTTTGGGGCAATGAAAAGAAGTAGCATGTGTGACATTATGCAAAAAGGTAAAACAAAACTGCTCAGAATGCTTGTAACATGTGTTTTAAGGTGTTTAGTCTATCGAGACAAAAATGCGTAAATCTGCCTGAAAAGAAGCTCATGTACTTTTTCAAGTGACAGGCGTTTTGCTACAAGTGGCAGAACGCCCAGGTGTGAACAGGGGCCCTTGAAAACAATAGGATTCCTTGTGTTCAGGGTTGTGGAGCCTTGAGCTACATAATGCCTAGGTGTGAAGGGGACCTGAATGTTCCGAAATCTACTAGTGTATGGCTAGCGTTAGAGTGCTTTCAATTGATGACGAAACCCCCCATCTTGATCAGCTGTGTCACTTGTCCGTCAATTATATGAGTGGTTTTAATGACATTTAGTTGGCCAAAGCAGGGTTGCTAAACTTTTTTTCGGTCACATCACCCTTTAAAAGTATGCAAAATCTCAAGGCACCCCAGTCTAAAATGTAAAAAAAAATACATACCAGATCCTTATCCCAGATATGGGTCTGGTATGGATTTTAAGGGACGACCCCATGCAAAAACACACATCAGAGTCCCTCCCTCTTTCACATCAGGAACACCCTATCACATCAGAGCTCCCCTTTAAACCAGGACCCCTTTACATTAGGAGGCCTCTTCACATGAGCTGTTCCCTCATTTCACATCAGAGTACCTCCTCGCACACTAGGAGCCTCCTTCCCATTAGAGCCCACCCCAGGGTGCCACAGTGCACTGGTTGAGAAAGGCAGGGCTAAAGCAATGTGTATCATAAACAATTGCCTTATTTTTAAAAAAAATATAATACTTGTTTTTTTTCCATCTTTGTTGTGTGTTAGTGCTGCTTATTTCCCACAGCCTCTTTGCAGCCACTTCCTGTCTCTCCAACAATGGTTGCATGGCATTTCTCAGGACGGGTTTTCTGATGGTGACAACAGTGGACTATACCTGTAAAATTTGTATTGAGATGTAGACTTTAGGAGCACAATTGGAAGACGGACAGAGTGTTGTCACGCTACAACAGGAAATGCCTAAACAAGGATCTTCATGATGGGATCACCAAGCATTATTTTAATAGAAGCTGCAGGTTAAAAATTACTTTTGAAAATACAGTAACATGTCAGAGCTTAAATGAGATTTGAGTAATTAGGCTTAAAACTCACCATGTCAGCTTAGGACAGACCCCACTGGGTTGCAGTTTCGGGGCACTGAACGGGTACACAGACATGGGAGGGGGACCTAATTTAACAAGGCAAACGTACAAAGAAGAAACAAAATGGTTCTACAAATTTAGGAGTTTGGTCCCTAATGGTTTAAATGTGGATCTGGATACCAAGGGGTTCCTTTATAAACCCCCTATACTCGTCAGCGCCATCTAGGGGTACCAGTGCATGCAAACAGCATCCGCCGCTTATATGCTGGGTGGAACTTTTATAAATGAACTTCCAATAGTGGTATCAGTAATTTATCATTTTACTATTAAGATAGTCCCCCTATTTCTATATTTAATACATATTTTTGCATTGAGGGCAGAATTTAACAAGGTTATTCACAAAAGGGTGAAGAAATTTGGAGAAGACAGGAGAAGTGAACAATCTAGGATAACATAGCAGAACTGGAAAGTGAGCTGAATTGGAGAATTATTTCAAAATCAGCTGTTTTGTCCTAGATTGTTCACTTCTCCTGCCTTCTCCAAACTCTTCACCCTTTATGTGAATAACCCTGTAAGTATTACAATTAAGGCCCCATTCACACTGAGCGACATGAAAATCGCGCAATTTTCCGTGCGATTTTATATGAGCGATATTGAGCGACTTGTGACTTTTTCCTATTGGGCTGTATGCAATCAGGAGCAAAATCGCTCGAAAAAGGGTCATGTAGGAGCTACAAGCGATATTGAGCGATATTGAGCGACGAGATGTGAACAGCTCCATTGAAATGGATTGGAGAAGCTACATAGAGCGATATTGCGTGGAAATATGAGCGATATCGCTGCAAAAATCGCTCGATAAATCGCTCAGTGTGAATGGGGCCTAAGGGTGGAAAGGTCTATGGAATTAATGACAGGTATTGTTTTACTAAGCAATCAGTGATTTACAATTTGTTTTTGCATGTTAAACATTGTTTGTATTATGATTAAGAGTGGCACAATAACCAAATGTATTAAAAAATAGAGGTAAAGCATAAATATAGAAAGAGAAAATACTGGTCGCTTACATTTTTAAGTGTTTTTACTTGCTTAAAAATCCTAACTAGCTTTCCCTATGTAATGTTAAGGAGTAGAGAATGGGAAGTTATGTTTAATCTATTTAACCCCGTCCGTACTGTCTCTGATCTCATTATCAGTTGTAAATTAGATGTGAACACTCTCTGTCCTAACAAAGGGTTAAAGTCTTAGACGCATTGTATGTTAATGAGAGGAAGCTTAGTTTGTCGTTCTACTTTCACTTTCAAACTGCTCAGAGCAGTGGCGGAACTACCGCCGGTGCAGGCGGTGCGGACGCACCAGGGCCTTGGGGTGGGGCCCAAAAAAAAATCTTGCACCAGGGCCCTTTGTTCCTTAGCTCCGCCACTGGCTCAGAGTAGTGTGCAATCTGCACAAAGACCTTCATCAAAGAAATATCTAAAAGGTAAGAAATATATATTTGGGAACACAAACAAACATATAGAGCGGGTTTCTCAAATTTGACTGCAAAAGTGGAACTACCCTTTAAGTCAGATGTTTACATGCAGCATTGCAAGTAAAAAGAAACCTCGTGGGAGAAACATTCAAGTTTCCCTTGCTGAGCGTTCAAATTAAAAATGCTAGTAGTCTGGCTGTCATTCTAGTCCTATAACTTCAAATCTTGAATTACTGACTTGTGGAACATGCATGCAGATAAGCATTGGCAACCATATCTGTTCTGTGTCAATGGGGTTAAAGTAATATTAAATTCTAAAGCTTTTTTTTTTTCAGTAATGAACTCAGATCAGACAAATTGACATTACCCAGCAGAGTATTTCTTTACACTTTTCATGTCATCAAATTTGGGCAGCACACTGGCGTAGTGCTTAGCACTTCTGCCTTGTAGCACTGAGGGTCCCTGGTACGTAGACAGGGACCTTAGATTGTAAACTCCTTGAGGGGAGGGACTGATGTGAATGTGTGCTGTGTAAATTGTTGGCGCTATATTAATACCTGTAATAAATAAATATTTCCAAACAGCTCCAACTCTCCCAGCTCTGCTTCTCTGAAGTTCCTGAGTACAGACATTCTTCACTTAGCGACTTACCTGTTTTGCAACCACTCGCACTTACGACCGACCTCCGACCTTACTTACCAAGTGATGTACTCCGTTCTTCACTGCGGGTCTTGGTAAGTATTTTATTACCCGATGTACAGTACACTGCTTAGTACTGTACATCTGCAGCACTATACAGTACTGAGTACAGTATAGAGTTCCTCACTTAACGACCAATTCGTTTAATGACCTGGTCGTAGGAATGGAACTCGGTCGTTAAGTGAGGAATACCTGTAGTACAAAATCACAAGTGACAGAGAAGACTTCAGCAGCTATTTACTAGCTTTGGGGAGGGGAGTGTCTCGCCCTGCTGTGTCTGTGTCTTTATGGATAGTCTATGGTCCCATCGCACTCCTGACCGCGTAAATCCCTTCAAGAATTTGGGTGGCAGCCGTAACAATTGTGAGCTAAAGCAGAGACACCGGCACTCCAATTTTGCAAAATACGTCTATTTATTGACGTGCATCGTGATAAAAAACAACAAACGTTTTGGGGTCACAAAGGATCCCCCCTTCATCAGGTAAAACATACGTTTAAACATAAAACATATGTTTTACCTGATGAAGGGGATCCTTTGTGACCCCGAAACGTTTGTTGTTTTTTACCACAATGCACGTCAATAAATAGATGTGTCTTTATGGAGACACACAGCTTACTAGCACAAACAAAAGTGGCTTCATAGGGCCGTGCAAGGGAAAGAAGCCATTCTAAAACAGGAAATCATGGCTCAAGGGACCAGCTGATTCTACAGAAAGCTAAAACTTTAATACGACAACGAGCAGCATCCATTATAAGTGATTTCATCAGCATTTGAAATAGCGTAAAGATATTTTGACTTAAATATCACTTTATTTTAAGAAAGGAAGAGAAACTGTTGACTCATCAAAACAAATGTTTACTTACCTTAGTGAATAGGTGAACCCAGAGACTGTGTGATATGTGTAAACACCAGTGCGTAAACAACCAAATCATATCTTCATGTTATTTACTATTTGCTCACAACACACAATCTACAGACACCAAATCTACTAACAAGTGTGGGTGAATATGGAATGTACGTTCCAGCATCGAAATGTACACTGGCTATGCTACCGCTACAGAACCCTTAAAAGAATACTCCACCTTTGTGACCATCTTTCATGTTATACCCATATTTAGGGTGTAATATAAAACATCATATTCCCCTATCCCCCACCTTCACACCGCCCCCCCTTGAGTCGTGGGTGCTTCTCCCTGGAGCATCCCATGTATATTTCAATTTGGCGTGTCTGTATATACAGTATATATTCCCTAACAGCTGCATCATTTATTCACAGGTCCATTTGCAGCATCTGTGAATGAAAAAAGTAAAAGTTTCATCTGCCACTGCAGTACAGGGACACATAGATCTCCAAACAACAGAGTGTGTTGATGTCACCGCGTGTTTAGTTCAATTATTATTTCCTCTAGCCCCATAACCAAAAGTCCATACCTTAGTAAAGACCAATGGCTGGGCAAATAGTCTGCAGGAGCCTGTGCATTGCACCCTCAGTCCACTAATCACGGTTGAAATGCATATGATTATGTTTTTTCACTTTTAGTCGAGTGTGCATTTATTAACCTTTTTCCAAAAGTGGACTATGCCTTTAAGAAAGTGGGTGGGGAGTTATTCTTCTGTATCAGTTGTGTTTGTGTCTAAAGGTGGCCAATTACAATCACAAACCAATGATTCTCCATATGATCAATTTAGTGAGCTCTCAATCAAATTTTGACTCTGCCAAAATGATCAGCTCTGGCAGAACAAAATATCAGTGCGTTTATTGGAGAAACAATCGTAAGTCAGATGGATTAAGTGATATATTGAATCATTTTTAATAGATCATGTACATTTATAATGTGTTTTCAATCTTTTCATAAAATGTGGAACAATACCATGTGAGGTATCATTCAGTGTGGCTCATAGCTCATAGTTCAGATGGCTCATAGCAAAATAGATCCCAAATCACCATGGGTTCTATTCACAAAGCTGCCACAGGCAGCCGAGTGAATAACCGACCCGAAGTGCAGTGAGCTGAACGCTGTTTGGCTATTCACTTCAGGCTAGTACGGCTGATTTCAGCCGTATATCGGCTGAAATCAGCCGTACATCGGGCGGCTTCGGGTTGGCCGAGCAGAATAGAAAAACAGTTAAAAAAAAAAAATAGAAAAAGATTGGGCGGAGCTAGCAGTGACAGTAGCTCTGCCCAACTGTTTTCTATTGGCCGGGATCAGCTGTCATTACAATGCGAGCTTGTCAGAGCCGGCGGTGATATAAAAAAGCCGGCTCTGCTAAGCTCTCATCCTAATGATAAAACAGCGTCCCTGGTTACCTGGTAACCAGGGACACTGATCAGTCATTACACAGAGACTGGAATCAAGGAGATTAAGGGGGGATATGATTTTCATGTACAAGATGTTCAATGGTGACAGCAACATTGGCAACAAACTGTTTGAGATTAATTCCATTACAAAGACTGAGGGCCCGTAATATCCAGGGATACCAGTATCCCTAAGAATGAGATGATGCGTGGACCTATATGGGTTGGACTTGATGGACGTATGTCTTTATTCAACCCCAAATACTATGTAACTATGTAACTATGTAACAGAGAACCAAGCGGTTCTGCTGCCGTCAGAATAAAAAAAAAATCAGCATAGGAATGAATAGCTAGATTCCTGTTGGCTATTTCAATTTGCAATATCCAATAGCAAGCTGGCTATTGAACCCGCCCTCTGCTGCTGTCAATCACTAGAAGGAGACCTGATGGAGAACTTCAGGTCCCCTCTGCTGATTGACAGCAGCAGTGGGCGGGTGCAATAGCTAGTTTGCTATTGCAAATTGAAATAGCCAATAGGAATATAGCTATGCCTTCCTATGCTGTTTTTTTTTTTATTCTGACGGCAGCCGGCGGCTCCGATTTTAGAAGAAAAAAAAAAAAGACAACAGAGCAGGGAAAGGTCTACTCTGCTCTATCGAGCAGAGTAAAAAATTTCCGGGAGTTCAGCCTGGTAACTGCATGAAAAGTAGTTCACGGAATAAATTAATATTATTATAACTAGTTCTGTTTTAGTTCTGAGCATAATAAAAAAAAAAGACAGAAAATGTATACAAAAAAACCCAACACCAAAATATTCAATTTGAGCCTATGGGAAGGGATAGGAAAAATGGAAAGACATCCTCAGCACTGACTTATTTCCCATTACAAATGGTTGGAATAATCCAATCTAGTCAATTAATTCTAAATCGTTATATTAGTAAAATGTGACAACTTTGGGAGCGCAGATGTATTTTTGGCACCATGAGATGCTGATTAAAGTGATTCTGTTGCTTAATAAAAAAACAAAAACAAAGTTACCTTCAAAAGAAGACTCAATACTTACTGCTTTGGCGGGCGGTGAATCCTCACTTCTTCAAGGACTACAGAATCCATCAGAATCTGCATCAGACACACTTTTGGGAGGGTCCAATGCCTGTGTCCCCCACTGTGCTCTGTGGTTCCATCCACTGGTCCCTAACATCACTGCAGGATACAAAAGTCAGACTTTTGACTAAAGTAGTCTTAAACTCTAATCACTAACATACTGAATAACATGTCACAGAAAACCTTTGTGCAATAAATGCAAATCTCATTCAGAGAATCCAATGATGAACAGCAGCAGGGGAATAGATCTGAATGTAGGAAATATTCCCCAAAAACGTTGTTCAAGTTTTTTAGGGCGCATCTCCTATATATAAAACCGTCAAGTGATTAAAGTGGTGGCATGCCGCTGTGAGCTGGGCGGTATTTGCCATAATCTGCAAGTTTGCACAGCTTACGTGCACATTATGCTGCACTACCTTACAAATGTTCCTTACTCCAGCGATGTTGGATCAATCTTTGGTATTTAAAACAACTGTAAAGTATTGGGAAGTATTGTATTGGGAAGGAGTTGGGGAGAGGAGGGAGAGAGGGGAAGAGGAGGAGGAGGGGGGAAGATATAGTACACATTAAATCACCAAAGGAACACAAATAGAGATTACATGTACCTTTTTTCTGCAATACACGACGTGCGGCTGTTTTAGTCACGTTCAGAAGCACGGGCGGAATTGCGGCGGGAAACCGTGCGATCCGCCCGACGCGACTGGGGTTCCATTGGAAAATAATGGCACCCACAGCGCGATCGGTGCACACCTATACGAGTCTGACCGCAATGTAATCCGCGCGGCAATCGTGCATGGTGGGGTGTTGCATAGGTGTGCACCGGCCCTCAGAAGGAACTGAGGGTCAAATTACAATCTGCTGTTATGCTTTGTATGTGCCTGGTCTCACTTATTGGAAGATATTTTTGTACAGTTTGGAAAGTTGTGGATGTATTGTGAAAGTTGCAGTGTATTGAACTTTGCTTGTGGAACTACAAGAACTGTTGTTTCTAGAATTATCCCTGCTGCTGGAATTGCTGTGTTGTGATAGACTATGTTTGATTTCTGCTCTGCACAGACACCTGTTGCTCTGCATTATCTGTGTCTGCACAAAGACACAATGCTCACATTTACAGCAACATGTCTCAGCAAAAATCTGTAAACCCTTTGCAGTAAGACACTAATCTGCCATCACCACCTCAAGATGAAGTTGATTTGCAACAAGCAGAGGCATCTGCTAGACCCAAATGCGCAGTTAAGCCTTCCTTTGAAATTTAAAGAAAATTATGATACAAACGAGGCAGAAATAACTGATAATCTATACATGCCACTAGCATCAAGGTGACTCCTCTACTGGTGGTGTGCGCACTTAAGAATCCCACTGGTAGGCAGCCCCACTTCAGTCGGGGGGACTTGAATGCCTAACAAAACAAAAAACAAACATAGGGTGCCTTCCCTAGTGTAGGCGTCTTTATTAAAGGAGAACTATGAGGTGAGTGCTTTTCACTCACCTCATAGTTCTAGCCGACCTGTGACAATGAGACTGTCACAGGTCGGCTCAGTAGATCGGGAGGTGAGCGAACACATAGCGGCTAGGGTTGCCACCTTTTCTTCAAGGGAAACCCGAACACCCTAGCGATGGGCGGACATTTGTTGGGGGAGAATGCGTTGTGGCTTATTCATATGTAAATAGCGGCACCCATTAATATGTAAATATCACAGTTGACACTATTTTAACTAGGGGGCCAGTAGCCCCTATCCTGATTTTGGTTGCCCCTGTCTGCCTGACATCTTGTGTCCGGGTTACTGCTGCCATGAAACCCGAACACAGCATTCAAAACCCGGACTGTCCGGGTGAATCCTGGACAGGTGGCAACCCTAATAGCGGCGTTCGCTCACCTCTCGCTGGGGCACAGCATCGGGCCCCTATTCAGCCTTGGGCACCAGCTGCTTGGTGGGGGCCCACTGGGGGGTGTGTTTGCAGAGGACAGTATCAGCAAGCAGCTGGTGCCCAGGGCTGAGAGGGGCCCGAAGCTGAGGCCCAGCATTGGTCCCTTATTTAGGCCTTGTTCACACCGAAAGTGTGTGCATTCCAGAGCGGTAGCTGCTGGAACGCACAGTGATCGCTAACAAACTTCTCCCCGCGTTTTGCGGCAGGAAGGGGTGTAGCGGTGCATTGAATTCAATGGCACCGCTTCCACACCCCC